>NC_046170.1:35705171-35715171 GCF_011064425.1 Rattus rattus
TATATCATATATACATATATGGAAGGGATTTTTTTTGGCTCACACCTGAGGAGAGAGACCATCAGTAAGGAGGTGGGAACTGGGCAGAAATATTGGTGGTAGAAGGTTGACGCAACCAACCACATTTCCTCAGTCAGGAAGCAGAGAGAAGTGAATGCTGCTACTCCTCTCATCCTCTCCTCTATTCAATCCAAGCTGCCAACCGTGGGATGGCGCCACCACATTCAGAGCAGGTCTTCTGCCCTGAGTTAGACCTTTCTGGGAACACCCTTGTCGACACAGCCAGAGGTCCATCTCCTAGGTGATTGTTAATGAAGGTTAAGGTTGTTAATGGCGTTTAACTGAAGGTTCTCTGTCACAAGCACCTTGATTTCTTGAGCACCACCTCATGAACCAAATATGAGAGCAGTCTTAAATACACAAATGGGGGAATGAATGGTTTCCGACAATCAACCTCACCTGTGCTAGGCTCTCTTTCTCATCAGCCTGTGTGAAATTCTTTTCTGTGTGGTTCAACGCTGAGGAGCTCTGGTGGTGCATCTGGAGGTCCTCATCTGACTGGAATGTCAGATGCTCATTGGCATCCAGCAGCACCTGTTTCACCCCAGACTCCTGCCTGGCCTCAATGTTGCTGCCATTGAGAGTAAAGTGGCCACTGTAATTTCATCAGCCACGGAAACCTATCAGCATCCTGGTCTAACAGGGACCATTTTTAATTAGCCCCTTTACCTCTCATGAAATGAATCAGCTGGGTTTGGACTGAGCTTGAGCAAGAAACAATGTGGAAAGCTTGAGATGCCTCAGAGAGGTACTCAGCCAGCGGGGGTCACAGGGACCTTGGTGGGCAGGCTGATTCAAAATGGTCGCCAAGCAAGTTACCCCTTTCACCAGTGGGTCGTACTAGTCGAGTAAATCTCCTTTTCCAACCTTTTTCTACTGAACTTCAAAACCTACTTACTGGAGTTTTGATTTTGTTTTTGGTTTTGACTTTTCTTTTTCGTAAGAGGCTGACCTTAGAAGGAACAGGTTCATGTCATTAGGGAAAGAATGAGTAACTTGTACCATTGGCTTTCCAGGACCAACGCAGACTCCTGGGTAATTTGAGATCTTTCTCTATTTGTACATTCCTCCTGAGAAATGCCAAATTATTCACATTTTTCTGAAATATCCGTTAGGCATCTTAATTTCTTTAACTTCCTGTTCTTTTTTTTTTTAGACTTGTTTTTCTTTTATTTTGAGGTTTTTGTTTTTGTTGTTGTTCCCTAGGTTTTCCCAAGAATGGAGAAAATAAGAAGAAATTCCACTTTCCAGACAAAAATCTAAAGCTTCCACCCACACAGATGGTCTGACTTAGGGAGAGTTTCTGAGCCATCTCCTTAAATATGTATTTGTTTTCCTTCTTATGGAGCAGAAGGAAAGAAGAAAACCAGATCATAACACAGACCAAGATAGCAAGGGAGAAGTCCTTTCCGACAGGAAACAATTCTGAAATAATCATAGTTCATGTGGGTCAAGCATAGAGATGTCCTTGGGCTGAACAATGAGAAGTGAGGGTACCTAGAGACTCCAGGCACAGCCACATGTGTCTATGATCACCAAGAGCAGAGTGCTGAGGAGTCAGAAAGGGGGTAGGTCTTGAGTCAGTCCCTTGCTTGTCCCCATAACCAAAGTCTTCAGCAGGCATCCTGGGGTCTACATTCATTGGTCTCAGAATGGAAACATCTTGTCTTTCCCCTTCTAAATTAAACCTAACAGGTCACTGGTAGTCTGCCCAGCCTCAGAACCTCCCTATCCTGCCCCAGTCTCCTGCCTTGGTCACCAGTAATATCTTCTGAAGGTCTACCTGGGAGTTGGCCAAAGTGTCCCCAATTCTGATTTCATCGGACCTTTCCTGAACCCACTGGCTTACTGCTGATCCTTTCATGATTCATAACTAGTGGTTATTATTCCGTAATTGTGGCAGGAATCAGATGTTTGCTTTATCATCAGTTCTGACTTCTTGTCCTTTGAGGTCAACTCAGTCAACCTTGGGGCTCATGGAGCTGACTTGATGCCACCGGGGAAAGATAGCACTGTGAGTTTCAGGTTAGAAGCTTGATCGTCCCTGCTTCCTCTCTCTTTTCATCTTAGGCTATTGCTTGAGGGTCTGAAGGAGAGCAAGTCTGGATTTGAAGGCAGCATCTATTGGTATTAGACTTGAGAACTCAAAAGAGTTCCTATTCCAGGCATCATTGTTTTTATCAAATACAAAGCAAAATGGAAGGGACTAGAGAAACAACTCAGTTGCTGAGGTGCTTGCCCTAAAAACACGAGGGGTCCAGATCCCCAGCATTTGAAAAAAAGCCAGGCAGGGTGATGTGGGGCAGAGGTGCAGGGTATATATGTATAACCCCAGTGCTGAGAAGGTAGAGAGTAGAGCCATTTCTAGAGACTGCCGGCCAAAACTGCCAAATCTGTGAGCTGTATCAATGAGAGATACTGTCTTAAAACAAAGATAAAGAGAGACTTAGAAACACACACACACACACACACACACACACACACACACACACACACACACACACACTGATTGGTTAATTAATTAATTTAGTTTTATCATTGTTTGCACAGTAAATGTTCCCCGAAAGCCAATGTAATAAAGGCTTAGTCCTCTTGGTCCCCAAGGTGGAACTATCAGGAGGTGGTTCCTGATGGGAACAGGGGTTCTTTATTCACACTCTGGTGAATCGGGTCTTAGAGAAGATCGTGGAGCCCTGGATTCATCTTGTCTCTCTTTGACCCTTGCCTCATGTGTGTGGTGGGATCGCTCCTGCCTCCTGCCATGATGTGGCACTCTTGCTAGGGGAACCAAAGCAATGAGGTGACTGATCTTAAATCGAATTCTCCAGAACCTTTTTAATGTTTAAACTAACCACCTCGGGTATCTCATTATTGTGATGGGAAGTAGACTAACACAGATGTCAGCCTCACAGAGATACTGTGAGGAAATAAATGAAATGGCATTTTACATGGAATGGGGAAATGCCCATAGTCTGACCTAAGTAGCCCATGGATGAACTGTGTGTGTCTTTGTTGTTTTGGTTATTTTTTCTTTGAATAAGTAAGTAGCCCAAATCCATGGGGCCTTGTGTATCTGTGAAATAAGCCAATTTGGGACATTCAAATATATAAAATAGATAAACAAAGTAAACATTTACTGACACTAATTAATTCTGAGACAATTTTTTGGTCTGCAAATGATTTTAGACTTACTAAAAATGAAAAAAAATGTGCATTTTAATGATGGATGTGTCTTTCAGCTTGTTTGTTTTTACATGAAAAATTGGATCCTTGCTGGGGCGTTGAATGATGAGAGTACTTGCCTAAGAAGTGAAAGGTCAGGAGTTTTGTTCCCAGCACCCTCAAAGGGGGAAAAGGGCAGAGTATTTGATACTGTATGGTACAAGGCATCTTCAACATTTGTCAAGGTTGATCAACGTCTTGATTTTATAATTGTCAAAGTTGATAACACTTCTTTGAATAGGAAAAGGCACAAGAATGCTTAGAGACATTACAGAATTTGCTGGAAATTTTGTGCTAACCCTAAGCCAAAATTCTTATAAAGTTTTTTTTTTAATGAAACCAAAGCCAGTAAACCAAATAGCCCATTATTTAAAAAAAATCAAACATTTAACACAATCCAACCCAAAGATATACTTCTCCTCTCTCTCTCTCTCTCTCTCTCTCTCTCTCTCTCTGTGTCTCTCTCTCTCTCTCTCTCTCTCTCTGTCTGTCTCTCTCTCTCTCTGTCTCTCTCTCTCTCTCTCTCACACACACACACACACACACTTAGGAATGATGGCAAGAAACTGTTAAAAATATTTTATTCTTTTTGTAATTGAACCCTTATGTTTATGTAAGAGCAAAAATGTTGTGTGCACGTTAAGAAGACTGTTCAAAATACATATAACCTTAAACCTGAGGTGATCGGGCACTGCTTGTTGGCTATGGCATGACCACTCTCATGATCAGTAGAATGGGGAGAAAGACTCACTTCTGAGATTCATGAGTTGAGGTCCTGAAAAGTCGTACAGCTGCTTCGTTAGCCTCTGGGTGCTCCATGAGTGACCATGGTCTGAGAAGCTGAGACTTCAGGCTGAAGCCAAACACAAGTATTATGTCTTCAGGTCCAGCTCTACTGAATAGGTATACCTAGTAGGTTCTGCCCTCGTAGGTTTCCAGTTATACAGAGGAGCTATCCGGCTTGTATGGTCCAATCAATTAAAGAATGTCTTGTACTCCATGAAAACATGGACCAAAAGTAAAAACAAAATCCATCCGGTCATATCCAGTCCATCTCAGAAATGGATAAACCACACATTATAAACAACTGGTTTGGGGGTATGATCTGGTAAGTAGCAGAAGCTATCCAGAATGCACCACAGGACTCTTGGTCTACCTTGCAGCTCAGTGTGAATTTCTTCTTGTTCTTCAACTCAACCACTACTCTGTTCTGACAACCCTCACCCCAAATTCTCAGGAACCCTCCTCTATAGTCTCATAAATATTACACTTTTCCTTCATAGTATTTTAAATAATTTATACACGTGTTATTTAAATAAGTATCATAGAATCACCTGGCCCATGAGTCAAGACAATAATAAATGCCCTTGTGTTTTATTCAGCACTGCGCAGGGAGTAGGTACTCACAGGTATTTGTTGGAGAAAATAAAATAAATGAGTGGATTGACTTCAGAACTGAGTGATGATGTCCACGTCAACAGACCTTGAGAAGGGCACTGTGCTCACACACTGGTTCCCCGTTAACTGCATGTGACCAGATCTTTTCTTAGAGGTTGGAAAGGGTAGAGCATAAAGTGCCCAAGACATGAGGGACTTGGAAAATTGGTAAGAGGTGGCTATATGAGGTCTCAGAGGACCAAGACTCCCTAAGCGGACTATTACTCTAATAGAGTCTGATCTCGCTGGTTTCAGACCCCTCCAGTGTGTCCATAACTTGAGGCTCCTTTAAATCCCCGGTGTGCCAACCAAAGGGCTCAGCAGCACACACAAACATCTGTCTGTCCTCTAAAGCATCTCCTTGCCTTGCCTCACGTTTTCAAAACTCCTAGCTCTTCCCAATTAATGCCTCTATAATGTCCTAGTCAGGGTTTCTAATGCTGCAATGAAATACCATGACCAGAAAGCGAGCTGGGGAAGAAAGGATTTATGAGCCTTACACTCACATATCACTGTTCAAACAGGAACTCAAACAGGGCAGAAACTTAGATGCAAGAACTGATGCAGAGGCCATGAAGGGTACTGCTCATTGGCCTGCTCCTCATGACTTGTTTTACCTGCTTTCTTATAGAACCCAGGACCACCAGCCCAGGGATGGCACCGCCCACACAGGGCTGGACCATCCAGCACCAATTATTAATGAAGAAAGTGGCCTGCAGCTGTGTCTTAGGGAGGCCATTTTTTCAACTGCAGCCCCTTCCTTCAGATGCCTCTAGTTTGTATATCAAGTTGACACAAGACTCACTAGCACATCTGATAAAAATATTTTTATGTCTACTAGTTTATGAGTTGGGCATGCCCATGGCTTGTGATGATGGCTCACCAAGTGGTGAAGGGATTCTGGCCTGACCCTGGAGATGGACTTGTCCATTTTCCCCACCAATGTCATCTAAGTCTGAGATACTTCTGGATGGGTGCCATGTACACAGGCCAGTTGCTGAGGTTGCAGCGGATGGACAGCAGGACTGCAAGGGCAGGCCACTGTGGGCACACTCGGTGGGCATGGTCATGTAGACACACTCGGTGGGCAAGTTCCGTAGACATGATCTGGGGCACTGCTGCAGTACCAAGTGTCCCCCGAAGTTACAGCAAAGGAATAACCCTCAGCCTCCCCCAGACATAGGCAGCAGCAAACGCCAGGCACAAGGAGGGTTTGTTACTGTGGGTCAGCTCAGAAACTTAAAATGGAGGAGCAGGTCTGGGAATTTGAGAACTGACTCAGAAATCTCCAGGCGTTGGGCACCACGGTGAAGTTAAGGACATGGATCCCACAAACCAGGGAGCTCTAATCTGCTTGGTGCTTCCCTGACTGCCTGACTGTACATCCCCCCCCTTCCCATGTGGGATGGCCGCCTCCTCCAGTGTGAATCACAAAACCACAGAAACTGCAGAGAAGCTGCTCTTCTGCCAACTTCTGGGAACATAAACAATAATAATGTAAATATGACTTAGGAAAGACTCAGGCAGAGTGCTTAAAGGGAATCTCCATGTTCTTATATATATAAACAGTCTTAGGTTTACCCAACGTGGCACAGCCCTGCCGCTGAACTGAGGAGGCACAAAAGCACACTGCAGGGAAGCGAAGGGTTTGAAGGGCGTGACCCGTGACCTAGAGATGGCATGCCGTGTTGGGTGACACTTTTGTTAGGTGACTGGGCTCTGGTGTGCGATGTCAGCATTTTTTTTTCCATGACTAAAAAGAGGCTTGTGGGGGACAGAAAGCTGTGTGTGTGTGTGTGTGTGTGTGTGTGTGTGTGTGTGTGTGTGTGTGTGTGTGTGTGTATTTGTGTGTGTAAAATATGGAAGCGCAGAGACAGAGACAAAAGAGAGGTAGGGAGAGAGATGGATTCAGAGGGGCTACTTAGAGACAGAGGTACAGAGAGAGAGGGGGACAGAAGCAGAGAAACAGAGTGACAGGGGCAGACCAAGACAGAGAGAGAGAGAGAGAGAGAGAGAGAGAGAGAGAGAGCGCAAAAGGCAAGCAGAAGAAAGGTGTTGGAGAAAGAGTTTAAATCCAGACATGCAGAAATCATAGAAAAATTTCCCAGCAGCCCTTTCCCTTTGTCTCCGGGCCGCGTATTGATCCTAAGTGGTAACTTACGTGGGTAGAAGATGTCAGACAACTTGAAAATGCCTCCCTGTTCCTAACCACAAATATTTAGGGTTTGTGTTATCTAGGCTGTAATGAGAACCTGCCAGGGAAAAATTCAGACACACAAATCTTTGTGTAAACTACCTTAAGAGTCTTAAGCTGACAAAAGCCAGGGCAAAGTCTGAAGCTTCGTCCTTAGAGTACCCATAATAGAAGTTCTAGTGCTCCGTGGATTGTAACAGGATTCTAGCAGAGAGCAAGATTTTCCACGTATAGCATTTTGTCCTTGGGCCAGATGTATCTTGACTGTGTTCAGAGCCTCGCAAGCACTTTTGTGAGGTTAATTTGGAAGCAGTGAAGAAACTGAAGTAGATGATTTCAAGGCTTTGGAACAATGATCTAGAAGCCTAGCACTTAAGGGTGAAGTGGAAATGTCTTCACTTTCTCTCTTCTTTCTGGCCACTGCAGACATCTGTGTTCATAATCTACTTGCTAGGATCCCTTTGAGAAGTTAGGCCAGTCACACTTTCTGTTTTAACCGTGTAACTACCCACCAGGAAGGTAGCAAGTGCCACAGGACTGGCACTGTCTTAGCGCCAAGAGACTGCTTGGCAGTTCATGGCTCCTACCATTTCTCAACCATCCCCTGTGGTCTGTCACCTTAGGACACATTTCAGTTTGAGTTTGTTCTACAGATCCAGGTTTCATTGCTTGTACCCAAAGACCTCTAACTAACTTTCCTCCCAGATGTTGTACTAGCATTCAGATGTTCTGTGGTGAACAAAACACTCCAGATACTTTGAACAAGACCAATGTTTAACTATACATTTTCTAATAAATATTTTATTAGTTTAGACTGTTGATTGGGTATTGTTACAGTTACCCAGTAACAGAAAAGTTGACAGTCTTCTACTTCTAGTTGTCTGTGAGAGAGAAAGGACAGTATAGAAGAAAGCCATTTATAGCATGAATGAATAAAAGGGGAAACACAGAGTTAAGTTAGAGTTAAGTTGCAGCTCATCTGACCTTACCTCAGAAGCTAAGGGACCCTGTTCCCAATGCACCCAGATGGTCTGAGTCATAATAGTTAAATAGGTAGATGGATAGATGGATGGATGAATTAGTGGTAAACTAATAATACCCACAGTGACAGGGAACATGTGACTAATACTGACCATCCCTCCTGAGACGGTGTCACTTGACAGGATCTAGAGTCATCGTATGGATAGGCCTGTGAGCTTGGCTGTGAGGGTCGTGGGTATCTTCATTAGATTAAGTGAAGTGAGAAGATCCAACCTAGTTGTGATGGACCCATTCTGTGGGCAGGGGGTGCTGAATGATATAAAATGGAGAAAGCAAGTTGGACGGAACCATGCATTCATTTATCCACCTCTCTTTCTTGAGCGTGACTGGCTGTTTCATACACCTGCCATCTTGATTCTCCACCATGATGGACTGGAATCTGGAACCATGAGACAGAACAAAGCCTTCTTTCTTGTTCTGGTAGGCTGCTTTTGGCACTGTTTAATCATGGCGCCAGGAAAAGGAAGTCAGATGCCTCCCTTCCACCTTCAGATGCTAACTTACACAGGAGAATGGCTCACATATATGCTGGGGTTAATTGCCTGAGCCAGGCTGTGTGACTTCATGATTGAGTATGCTTGAGTATTCAGTTTTTGCAGTTTGTGGGTAACCTCTTCTACAGGTAAAGGTCAGGTGAGTTGGTTGTTCCCTAACTCAGGAGGAGGAGGAGGAGGAGGAGGAGGAGGAGGAGGAGGAAGAAAAGAATTAAATCATTCAAAGAAGCTAACTTACATAAGATATCTGCTGTGCTCCAAACAGAGAAAGAATTTTTTCAGTCTTACTATTCAGCCCTCACAGGGATTAGGTGACCTTAGGTGCCATGCATTTATTTTACCTCAGCCCACCTTCTCCACAAATCGTCACACATGAAGCAGAGTATGGAGAGCACAGGAGACTCTCCACAGTCCTTATACAGTAATACCTGTTTGCTTCCAAGTTCTATATGTGTGTGACTCTGTCACAGCGTTCATCTCAGTTAAACCAGAGTGTGTATGTATCCGTTATAATTGCTCTTGACTGAGGAAGTCGTCTGGCCAGCTCACCTGGAGGGAAGGAGGGAGGGAGGGAGGGAGGGAAGAAAAGAGGGAGGGATGGAAGGAGGGAGGTTGGAAGTAAGAAAGAAAAGAAAGAATAAACAAAAGATAACCAAGTCCATCTGTCTTTGGCAGGAAGATAACCTCTAGGCAGATTGATCTTGAACATGGGCTTGGTCAGCCTTGCATGTGAGGTTGTCTCATGAAGTTGTATCTCTCTCTTCATAGGAGCCTCAAAGAACCCAAGAGACACACTGATTGCCTCTTGCTGATTTTATAAACAGTGCTTGGAAACCACAGGTCATTATCACTCTGCTGGCCAGCCAGCCAGACTTTCCATAGCCTTATGTGTGATGCTCTTAATCTCCCTAAAGGCAGCACCATCATTAACCTCAACCAAGAAGATTGTTTAATTTGGCTATAACAAGAGCTGAAATCTTAGTCTGTCCTCCTCTGGTGCCCAGCTAGCTAAGAAGCATAGTTCCCATTTACCTTCCGTCATCTATTCCCTTGTTTATGTTTCAAAAATATATATTGATTGGATAGAATAATGGATTGCATTATGACCTTTTCATGCATGTATAAAATGTATGTTGACCATATTTACTTTCATATTCTCTGCTGTCCCCAGCCCCCACACCCCATGCACCCCATTATTCTTCTTCCTGAGGGGCACCCTTTCTACTTTTTTCTTTATCTTCTCTGCCTGATGGTTCATTCAGTGAATTTCTTTAGGCTTACTTACATTAGAGGGGTGAAGGTTCATCTGTGGGAACATGCACTCCTTACAAGTGAATAATATACCACCAAAGAAAATGTCTCTCTTTCTCTCAGTGAATAACTGCCTAGAGAGCCCTCAGAGATGATATCAGGCCCGAAGAGGCCCTTCCTATCTTCCAGCTACTGTCATCTACCACTCCTTTTCCTTAGATTCCCTTTGATCTCCCAGGATCTATCCAGGCAGGAATCCATGTGTTCACCCACCCACTCATCTACTCATCCATTGACCCAT
>NC_046170.1:35720171-35780171 GCF_011064425.1 Rattus rattus
CACCCATGACCTTGAGGCCTAGTCTCAGAGGTCACATCATATCCCTTCTACCATGTTGTATTGCTCAGGGTGAGCTTCAAGGTTCACTTTGGAGTCAGAACATGGGGTGGGGGAGAAGAAATACAAGTCACGTAGCGAGGGTGCTTGTACATAGAGAGGTGTGACTCCTGGGGCCACTTCCATCACAAACGCCCATACCGTCTGCTGGGGAATAGACCACAACACCCTCCCCTCTTCTTTTTCCATAAACAGTCATGTTGGATGCCATTCACATGACTGGCAGGCAAGCTCAGAGATGTCCAGATGTTAGTGAACACCCCCAGACTGTAGGAGGAGCACAAAGCACCACAAAAATTTGTAATCACCACAGCTATTAATGGTACCTCAGCTCAAGGTCCCCCACAACAGTGGGCTCTGCTGTCAAGAGAAGCTGGCACGTGTGCAGGATTTCCCACCCTGTTCTAAATCCCTGTCTTCCCCCACATTAGAGAAGAGACACCAATGAGAACCAGGCACTGACGAGGACAGTGATCGACCTCAAGTGTTTTTCTTAAAAAAGAAAATAACAAAGGCATGAAGCCAAATGTCACCTCATGACTGTTAGTAATGAGAAGTACGAAGAAGCCTGAAAGCCCAACAGCTGAGAATCGGGGCAAGTCATTTGGGAGGGTCTCACTAGCCAATGTGACAAGTTATTCAAATTAGGAATTTATTTCCACCACCCCCAGGTTTCATCTGTTTGTTTGTTTGTTTGTTTGTTTGTTTTCAGTAGCCGTCATCTAAAGAATGAAGCTTGTGCCGTTCTTAGATGTTCCACCATGAATGACAAATTTCTCGTGATTTTTCCCTCATCTACAGCAGCTACTCTCTCTCTTTTTTTTTTTTTCAGAGCTGGGGACCGAACCCAGGGCCTTGTGCTTGCTAGGCAAGCGCTCTACACCTGAGCTAAATCCCCAACCCCTAGCTACTCTCTTTTAAGAGGCCTGAATGGTACCGACAGTCCAGACATCAAGCCTCAGTTTCCTAGCAGGGCTGTATCACTTCTTCAGTTGTTCCTGTGGACCCACCCATTACAGAGGCTTCAGTTCCAGCCTTGTACCCTGCCCGCGTGTGTGTGTGTGTGTGTGTGACCATGTGTGAGTGTCTGCATCAGATTCTGAGTGTATGTTCATATGTGCACGCATGTGTCTTCATGTGTTGGTGTGTACACATGTATGTGTGTGCGTGATTAGTGCATTATGACTGTAGTGTATCTGTGTGTGTGTGTGTGTGTGTGTGTGTGTGTGTGTGTCTCTAAACAGATGAAACCTGGGGATGGTGGGAATAAATTCCTAATTTGAATAACTTGTCACATCGGCTAGGAAGACCCTCCCAAATGACTTGACCTGCTTCTCAGCTGTAGGGCACATTATAGGGCACATATAGTGTCTGTGTATCTGTATAAGTGCCTGTTTATCTCTCTCTCTATGCAGATGTGTGCCTGTGTGTATGTGTTGGTAGTATGTAGGTGTATCTGTGTACGTATTCTGCACATACAGGATGATGTCACTTTCCTTGTTACATTATACTGGAAGGTTTGTGTCGCCTGTGGGATGTACTCTCTGTTCTGCATTCCCTGGTCAGTCCCTTCCTCTCTCTTCTCACTCTGCCTCAGTTTACCTCCCCATATAGCCCTTTGCTCATTTATATACCACAGGCCCTGCAAGTATGGCTTTCTCTGCCTGAGACTCTCTGCTGAAACTCTGGTGATTCATCGGCTTTGTCCTCATCCTAATCCAAGCATTACCTCCTCAGAGAGGCATCCCCCGCTGCCCTCCCTACAGCCCATCTCACTCACTGTTCCTCTCCCCTGCTTTGTGTCGCGTTAAAGGACGTGCACTCCAGCAAATCCTGACAGCTCCAGTCTAGTCATCCGCTGTCTATCTCCCACTAGAAAATAGTTCCCACCAAAATGAGGGCTATATCGTCTACATTCTTTATTGTCCGTTATCCATAGCATCACACACACTAAATAGATATTTTGGAGATAGGACTGATATCACTGGTAAATAGTAAATTACTTGTCCAAAGTAAAAATGTTCTCAGCATGTTGACTCCTGTTTTAGTTTTGGGTTTTTTCTTTTTCTTTTTTCTTGTGCATTCAAATTAGATCCACTCCTGTGTGTTACTTAAATTTGAGAGGAAACACAGTAGGGATAAGTTTGTGCGGACACAGATATTTTACTTAAGTCCTCTATCCACTACTTCTATGTTTTCCCAGATTTCAATGTTTAAATAAACAGAAGGCTAGAGTTATATAACATCCCATTACATGTTAATACCAAAGTCTACTCTTCTTGTGCCTTGGCATTGCCTGTAAGCTATCTGCATTTATACGGGACATATCAGAATTTGGGGAGAAAACTCTTTGTTGGTATACAAGCATGAAGATCTAAGTTTGAATCCCCACCACACACACACACACACACACACACAAAGGCAGTACTTGCCTGTAACTTCATCATTGGAAGGCAGAAACAGATAGATCCCAGGAGCTGGCTGTCCATCCAACCTAGCAAAAATAGCAAACAACATGGACTTCCCCTATATTCAATATCCCCCAACACACACAGGACACGTAGTTATAAACAATTCATTTACCATTAATTTACAGTATATAATTCAACACTTGTGACTTCCCAAAGCAAGATTTCAGAGACTTGGTCTTGTACAACAACGTAGAACAATTCCAAATGTAATTTTAATGTTTTCCTTTGCCTGCCACAGTTTGCTTAGTCCATCCTATGCAGTCCTTTTGTCCTTAGTCCATCCTATGCAGTCCACTGGTGAAGGCTGTGCTCAGTAACCGAGGATAAGTGCACATCCTTCCTGATAGTCAGTTATGGAAGTCATTGGTGCATCCCTCAAGTATCTGTGCTCTGTTTCCACATATTTAGTAAGATTCTGTTTTCCCAGCCTCCTAGGTAGTAACTGTAGCCTTTATGACTTTTTTCAGTCAATGACATGTGACCTAGAGTGACGTGTTTCCCTTTTTGGTGGGAGATTACCAAGCCAGGGTACAATTGTGCTTCATGCCATGGAGATTGTAAAGCCTCCTGCTAAGAAACTTCCAGTGACTCCAAGGTCTACTATTCAGAGAGATTAGAGGCTCAATCCCATGATTAGACTTGGATGCTCACTTCTGTTCGAGCTCTGGTTTCTCTGGGCTGTAGCTGTGGGCATCTGGTGTTGCCTTGCTGGGTCTTGATCTCAACTAAGGAATGGGGAACTTAACAACTGTATACCTCAAATAGGTGGCATGAGATGCTACAAGCTGATAGGCATAAGAGCGCTTGCCATGCCTGCGACACACCAGACAATGGCATCTTTAAGGATCAAGTATGTTTAACTTTGGCCAGTTTCCTATGGTCCCATATGTAAGTGGCAGCTAATAGGAATCATCTTCCCTCCTGGACGGATTCAGGCTGTAGGGGTGGTTCTGATGCTGTCCCATTCCCCAATTGTTTCTTGATCTATCTCTTTTCCTCAGGGACCAGGAAGTCCCACCTCTTCCTTCCGCCCAGCAATTGGCCCATAGCTTCTTTACTGACAGATCAAGCTGGGTGGGGGTTAGTAGTGCGGCCTGTTCCTGGAGCAAAGGTGAGGTGGCAAAAGCTACATGCAACATCAGATGGCTTCGTTAGGTCTATTCATAGCTGTCACCTGTCCTTCTATGAGCTTACAGCATGCCGATGCTTCGCTTTCAGCCTGATGTTGTAACTATGCTGAGTGTACTGTAATCCATACCTAAACTCTACCTCTGGATCTATATGCCAGCTAACAACTGTGCAGGCCTTGGTCTCTCCTTAGCTTCCATCACCTCTGCTCCACAACACTAGTGATCCACTAGATGTACTGAAGCACGTGACCATATAGAAGTGAGAGTCGTCCGAAGAATTTACTCTAAAGATACTAACGTTTTATGCTTGCGATGCAGAGAAAGAGGTCATGGGGAGATGGCTGAGACATTGAGGTTGTGCGTTGCTCTTTCAGAAGACTGTTTGGATCCCTGCACTGGCATGGATTGAGAGGCTCACAACCACATAAAAGTCTAGCTCTGGGGAACGCCAGTGCCCTCTGCTGGCCATCTCTGTCGCTGCACTTATGTGCATACACACATATACCCAATTAAAAATAAAAGCTACTAAATTCATTTTTAAAGGAACGTTAAAGGGAGCATATTCCTTGGATGCACACTATTTCAACCTGAATCGGGACTTCTCCATCATCACATCTCCCCAGGCTTACAATGAAGTTCAGCGTATTCCAGATGTCTGCAGAAGACATAGGGTTACTATTTGCTTCCACTCTGACATTCTTGTCACTAGCAAACCATTTCCTCCCCTTCCTATCCCTCTTTTGCACACCTCAAGCTTGTGCTTTGAGATAAGTGAAACTGTCTTTCATGAGAGAAGAGAGCTTGTCTGTGTGCTCAGTGCTGTCCCCCCAGTGCGGTACCTGCACTCAATTGATACCAGTTGACTCAACAATTAAATGAATGGAATGACCTAGTTTGGAGGCAAGCGCTTCAGAAAGAGTGGCCTGACCTGTGCGTTGCTGGGAAAGCCTCTCCTATGCTCTCCAGAGATACCATGGTAAGCTTTCAATTCACAGATATGATGCTGTCTGACTCCACTGCTAACCAAAGTCAGAGACTCTGTCCTTTGAGGAGGACTTGGGGTCATCTTGGAAGGTGACCACCAATACATCTCTGTTCCTTTTCTCTGTCTTCCTCAGCTGCTACCCCAGACTGGGACCTCAAAAATCTCGGACTCCATAGGATCACACATCCTTTTCGAGTACTTACTCCCTAGAGAAGGAGTCTCGTCAGTCTTCAGGCAGAGTTCTGTGAATTCTCTCCGTATAAGCAAAATGGCAAAAGGGAGATGGGATTTGTGAAGCCTGTGGTTTATTCTGTATGGGAAACACGTTTGTTTGGCCCACTCTGCCAAACTGAAGAACTTCAGCTTCACTTAGTAAAACCCAATCTGAATATTTGCACCCTTTATTTCCATAGAGATTAGCTTCACATGGGCCTGGGTCTAAACGCTTCAGATGGGCTCCCGGTTCTACGGTAGGAAGAGACGGAGGCCCAGAAGGAAGATCATGGCTATATTAAGTTTCTTTGTGGTTCAGCGGGACCGCTGCTCAGACTTCTAAAGGAGCACACACGAAATAAGAAAAGTTTATTGATTTGTTTACAAGTAACCATTGTATAAGAAAAGATACAGAATAGCAAGCTGGCTCCCTGATGGCTTACTGCTGCAGTCTTTCATTCCCCGGCCTCAGGAGACGGCCTCGAGAGGGAAATAATAGGAACGGAGTGAATTTGTTGTCTCGATAAGTAGGAGGTTGCACTAGGTTAAAAAGTAAATAAGAAAGACCCTTTATTTGTGGCTGGTTCGGAAGTATACCATCCCAGTCCCATTCCGTCTCTCTGTGGGGGAAAAATATTACTTTCTCTTCTGGCTGACTCGGTAATTCTCTGTACATGGCACGACATAGGCAACGGGTGCTGATGCGGGTTCTCCAGGCACAAATACAGGTTATGGAACAGGTTTAGACAAGAGCTAAAAACCCCGAGTCCATGCAACATGAACTTGAAGGGCTCTTCATCTGGAGAGAAGAAGGGCATTCAAGGTGACAAGATTGTCCCCGAAGAAAGCGAACGCAAGAGCAATGTCAAGACTCATGCTTCTTCCTTGAGATACCTCAACCAGTTATATCGCCTGTCTGGGAGCATCCATACCCAGGAAGGATGGTCAAGAGGATCTGATCTAACGGGCAATGTCCAAGCCTGGGAAGTCAAGACTCATGTTCCAGAGAGCCACTCTGACCGCCAGCCATATGAAGGAAATAATGAGAGAGGGCCTCAGATGTAAGCCAGATGGAGAAGGGGAAGCCTTCTGAGGACTGCCAAGGAGCTTGGTCTGCAGTGCAGAGACTGGTGTGTGTAAGATTAAAACCTCACACAGCCGGAAGAACTTCAAGAACGTTTAACAACAAAGTGCATCGGCGTTCGTGCTAGAATCGACATAGTAAAGATCACAAAGCAATAACAGTACAGAGCCTCAACAACGTTACTGCTGATGACGGGGATGGAATACAGGACCACAGGCCACATGGGAAGATGCCATGGAGTGTCGAAGCCCTGCCTCTGAAACATCCCACTGGTAATTGAAGAACCGTGCTGGAGCCCAAGGGGATATCTGAACCCAGCTAATTAACAGGCACTCAGCATCCTGGCCAGAGGAGTGGCTGCATGCTTCCCAGTGAGATAGAGAGAAAACAGAGAAAAGGTGTTCAGATTTTTGTGGGTTAGCCACTGCTCCGTATGAAAAGCAAACCTCTCTAGCCCTGGGGATTGCATGCAAACTTTCAGAGAGTAACGCACACAAACATATTTGTTGAGGGGAAGGCCACGTGTCCACACGACCAGGGATATGTTCCAGACAATGTAGAGCAGAGCAAAGCTGGTTTGCTGGAAAACTGGGTATCACAGAAAGAATTAGATTCTCACCATAGTGGTTGCCTAATTGGGTTTTCCCTCTCTCCTGGAACTCTTCTCATCTATCTGTAAATTAGTGATAAACATTTCTACTCCAGTGTCCCGCTGAAGACTCAGGCCTGTCCATTCTTAACATTGATTTACGTTAATGTCTGTTACATACTGGGGAGCATATTGCCAAGACCAGGTCCCTGCTTCCAAGAGATGTAGTCAAAAGCTCAAGTTCTTACATTTCTCAGGTAGGACGTCTGCATTTCATTTTGAGCAGTCATGAAGAGCCTCCCAGCCAAGGGAAGGCATGTTGTGGTGTGTCCCGGATACTGGCACAGGAGAGAAATGTGCCGATATGGGGATGAGAGCATGGAGTTCCCCAGTACTGCGGATAGAAAGGAAGAGGGAGGGGCTGGGCAGGAGCTATGAAGACCATCCAGGATGTTTCCCGTAAGAGCCAGAGAGTAAACACACCAGACAAATTTGACGTCAAAACACAGTCTTTATGATCACATAACCATTTTCAACCATTGTGTTAATAAGCAAGTAAAGTCTATTCATAACTTCAGAGCTAATAAAAACCCATAAACAAAAACAGGCAGCTAGCTACATCTGACTATATATATATATATATATATACATACTCATATATACACACATATATACACATACATATATACACACATATATACACATACATATATACACACATATATATATATGGTTATATATAATAAATATGTTATAAAATGGGCCTGTTACTCCTGGTAGACAAGCACTTGGTAAGAACTTCATGCTTTACCCTTGCTGGAGTGAGTGCTCAGAATTCTCAGCTACTGAGTAGGGTTGGGCTATTAACCAGGTTGTCAGGATAACACTGCTTGGTTCTGCCCCCGCTTTCTTATATTTGGGGTTACCATTTTACTCATTGTGGGTTTGCAGAGACTGTCTGCAACTGGGGCTCTTCTCTCTCTTCTCGTGTTGTATTTTTGAGCATGGCGTCATCGCCCCATTAAGCGATGTAGAGCAGGCAGATGTAGAATTCCAGAACTCTCCAACGGAAATGTCAAAATTTCTGTCCTCTGGACATGATGTGCATATTATATATGTCTTTTCGTTGACATTTATTGGAAGGATGAGGGAAAGGGTGAAAGGGTGTGGCCACCACGTTGGTTACAGCCTGATTTGTCTGATATGAGGTCAAAGACTGGGGAGTCCCCCAGGTGAACTTTATTGCCTGGCTATATCTTCAATAAGAAAACTAGAGATCTCCACACAGAAACATCTAATCCATAGAGATTATTACAGCACACAATCCACACCCATATGGTTTTCTTTTAAAGTACAACTGCACAAAAGTTGAAAAATAATAAGGTGTCAGCTCCATAGCTATCTCCCCTCCAACTTCATATATTATATATATATATACATATATATAGTTATTTATATTGGGCTACATGTTTTAATTTATATTACTTATGCATTGTATACTTACATGTTTATCTAAATGTGCTTCTTGAGTTATTACACACACAGACACACACACACACACACACGTTCACACTATAAAGAGGCGTTGCTGTGGAAATTTCTTAAAGTCAACTTAGAGGAAAAGCTGCTCATTAACTCCTAATAGCTGCTGCTGGCTGTCCTTCAAGACGTCCAGGGTTTGATTTTTGTTTTCGAACTGGAGTGACCTATTACTTTTTGTTAATATAGCCTTGGTTCCAAGGCTTGCTTCCTGCTCTTTCGTTTTACCTAACATTTTACTTGTGGCATTTTCTATGGCCTTGGGGACGTTCAGCTCTTCTACCACACCTGGCATGGTGGTAGCTTTTCTCTTTAAAGAGGAAAGCAGGCTGCAAAGTTGAACTTAAAGGTGGTTTTCTAGACATGATTTCCCTATGATAAGTAAGGATTTTCTTCCTTCATAAACGTAGCTTTTGCACCTTTACTTTAGCATAAAGCTAGAAGGTCGGCTGTCACGAGCCTTCTAAAGGACAGCGTCGCTTCCTTCCTAGCGATCTGAAGGTGGCTATCCATCCCTCCAGAGCCTCGCAGTCCTCGACTATTCCTAGGTTAAAGAAGAACTCTGTCAGCTTAGTCAGTAGAAAAGCTTTAAGCTTTATTCCCATGTTCATTAAATAAATACATTTCCTCGATTTAATTGCCTTTTAGTCTGACTACACAACTTTTCTCGCTAGCTCTTAAGGAGGAGTTATTAGGGACTCTTCTACCCCCAGTGTTGGGGTGCTCATTAATCTCTATCTCTGTTAGTGAGTTACCCAGTCTCTCCCTTGCTCTGAAAAGTAATTTACCTGCCTGCTTCACATTGTAACCACATCAAATGATGGTGAAAGAGCTAATGACGAAAGTGTCTTCCTTGGGCATACAGATTCCAGGACATGCCTCCAGGCAAGTCTCCTACCCGACACCCCCTCCCCAGTCTGAGGGGACAGCTTTCAGCTTGCAGCTCTATTTGAATACTCTTGATCTGCCCTTATGTAACACAGATGACTCACTCTGCAATGTGAGTCACCCAATCTCTGGCCCGGGGCTTGCAGAGTCTCCCACCTGCCCAGATCCCTGTCTGAATGGAGATAGCATGACTCAGCCAAAGGGAAAGGAGGTGCTCCTTCTGTGTCTGGCTGGTGTCCTCTGCTTCAGGAAGCTCCAGAATGACAGCGGAGAGAAAGGGCACGCTACTCACGTCAGCAGTGGAGCCACAAGCAGGAAGGAGTAGCCAGTGGCTATTTGGTCGCACTACCAGCTACCGGCTATAAAGAAGAAGTGGGTACAGCATCTATGTAGAGCTTGAAGGAGCTGTTTGTTTTCTTCTTTTCTGGTCTTGAGGGCAATCCAAGAGGCTTGGATAACACAACTGCTAAATGGCATTTGTTATTTCCCCAGCACTGTGTAAGTCATTTCTGTAAAATCACAGGAACATGAGGGGGTTGCCACCATCATGCCCATTTGACAGAAGTGGAAACTAAAGCTCGCCAGGGGTAATCTACACTAGGATACCCCCCTTACACACACACAGAGAGAGAGAGAGAGAGAGAGAGAGAGAGAGAGAGAGAGAGAGAGAGAGAGAGAGAGAGAGAGAGGTTTAAATCCAGTCTCTAGAACTTTCTCTCCTAACTGCTAGACCAGTCTTTTCTGACTACGAAGTATATGTGAGTCACCCAAGAACCTTGTTAATGCCCAAACTCTGATCCAGCAGGTTTGGGGTGGGACCTGAAGTTCTGCATTTCTAGTAAGGTTCCTGCCAAGGAAGAACTGCTGTCACATTGAGTGACACAACTCTGCATTAAGCTGGTCTGAAGTGGAAAATACTGTACTCATTGGTCCCCTCCTTTGTTTGTTTATTCATTGCCTACTTATATATTCAGTCAACGTCTGCTGAGTCTCCACCAGGATCCGAGCATATAGAATAGAATGATAAGCATACCTTATCACCATCACTGAGGAAATCGGTTCACCAAGGAGAAAACCCTACCTCGCCCTACCATGGACACAACACGGCCTGAACCAGAGGTGGTTGTTCTGAAGCAGGGGCACAAAAGTGTTGACTTCACTACTGAATGACAGAAAGGATCCCCAAAACCTAGATGAGGCTCTCCAGGTCAGGGGAGCTGGGAGAATATGCTGAAAAGTGTTGGCCTGTCAGGAAGAGGCTCTCACATTTCCACTCTAGCACCAATGTGGGTAGAAGACTCCTTTCTCCCTGCCTCACAACCTCAGGATTTTCTTTATCCACCAATACTGTATTAGTTGTTCTTCCTTTGGTTTTAACACGCTACCCAACTGAGGCTGCTCGAGGTGTCAAAGGTTGCAATGTCCCTCACTGTGGTGGGAAAGGCATGCTGTAGCAGCTTGGCTCAGTCCAGCTTCAGCTTCTGTCTCTCAGATACCAGGAAACAGAAAGTCCCGGTTCTACCCAGTGACAGGACAGATTTAACATTCAAGGCCTGCCTGCAGCCATCCACTTCTGAACCAGAAGGACCCTACAACAGTGCCGAAGACCAAATGCTTGTGAAGGAGACTTCACATCCTAACTCCCAACTCTAAGATCGCTAAAATCCCAAAGACTGGACACAAACCAGCCCATTAGAGTTCTAGCCCAAGTGTCCTCTTCTGAACCGAAAGGCAAGTCTGGTCTGTGGTAACACAAGAGCTCTTATTCCGTGCCAGAGCCTAAGGTATTTGCATACAGAAAACTCACAGAATACCGCCAGACAACTCTGACATCAGTAAGACTGTTATCTCTATTTGTTATGTGAGAGAACTAGAGCACCAGCGAGTTTTGAAACTTTTCCTTATCATCCAGTCAAAGCACATAGCTGGATTAGAAGCCAAGCAGGTTTTTGTTTGTTTGTTTGTTTGTTTGTTTTTGTATGAGCATCAAGGCCCCATAGCTACCACGCCTTGAATACAACAGGGCAGAAATTCCCACTGGGACTGAGCCCCCTGGGCCTTTGGCTGCATGAAAATAAGAGTGAAAAACTGTGCAGGGACACTAGTTGAGTCTAGGAAGGAGCAGGCTCACAGATTGAGAAGTTCATGGTGGTTTCTCTAGGAGCCTTCTAGGAAAATACCCAATGGGTTCACACAGTCCCAAGATGGACCATAGATTTGTCATCAAGATTGCTCTATAAGAGAGGCCATCTGAGTTGGAACTGAAGGTCAGTTTGTTCATCCTTTGACCAATAATGAAGGATTCTAGGTATAGTCCAAACCAAGGCCTGGATCCATGATTCCCACAGTAGCAACCTCCAGAGGGAAGCCAAGAGTAAAAACAACCATACTCATGGGTTGTGCGCTCTACCTGACATGCACCAGAGTTTGATCCCTCCAGGCCTGCAAGGACTACTGATAGTATCATGATGACCTAACATCTTCTAGTTGCCATTTAGCACAATATTTCTCAAAATGCGACTCCTTAGAATGGAGGCATCAGCAACCTCTTAACTTGGGTACTGGATACAGTGCAAATTGTGTGTGTGTGTGTGTGTGTGTGTGTGTGTGTGTGTGTGTTCCCACATATGTGCATAGGTACATGCATGTATGTGCATGTACGTGTGAGGTCAGAGGTTGATGCAGCTGCATTTATCCACTCATCTCTACTTTGCATGTTGAGGCAATCTCTCACTGACCCCAGAGCATGCCAGACCAGCCAGCTCACTCTGGGGATGCCCTGTCTCTGCTTTCTGAGTCCTGGAATTACAGACAGGCTGTCGTACCCACCCAAATCCAAACTTTGGTTTCAATGCTTGCAGAAGGCAAGTGCTTTTACCCCCTGAGTCATCCCCTAGCATTACAATGCAAATTCTTGAGCCCTTTAATCAGAAACTCTAGGAGAAGGCTTAGTTATATGGGTTTCAGCAAGGCCTCTGGGGAAGTCTGAGGTGCACTGGGGCTTGAGAACTACCCTTCCATTACTGAAGAGGAGCTGGTGTGAGACACCTGGGGTTTAAACCCTGAGTTAGTCACTAGATAACTACCACCTCCCTCTCAGCTACTCAGGCTTTCGAACATAGGGTTTCCCACCTGCAGGGAGGAAAACACAAATAATAATCAGGGGATTGTCCTGAGGATTAACAGAAGGACCTCAGGCAGGCTCCTAGTACCTCTGTTCAGGGCCAACAATGGACTAAGTTTATCCTGATCTTCACAATAGCAGTTTTTAATAAGGAAGCCTAGCAGGCCTGGAGCATTATTTATAGCTTCATGGAATATAAATGTGTGTTGTGGATGCTCATGCCATCCTTGACCTCTGCCCGTTAGAAGATAACAGCATCCCTATCTTGTATCTCCTAACTATGTTGACCAAAATCATCTCCAGATATTACCAACCATCCCCAGACAGCAAAGTCCATCCCTTTTGAAAAAAACACTTCTTTTATTGAAAAAGCAACTTCTTAAAAGTTGCTTGAAGGAGACAGTCCTTCATGTTGGACATTGACCAACCTCCAGAAAATCCAGAGACTGAACAAGAAGCTCAAAGGTAGACCTAAAATTTGGGGCTTTACATTCTCAGCTCTCACAATGAATAAGAGAAGCATTTTCCCACCTCTTACCTTGTTTGCAAATAAAGTTGAGTGGAGGAAGGGGGAAAGATCCAATTTTCAAGGTCTTGTATTGTCTCTACTCGCGGCATTTCATTGCAGGCCACAGACTCTGGGGATAAAAAAAAATTCGACTTCATGACATTCTTAAAATTAAGGAAGTACTCTGGTCAAGAGGATGCCAAAGGTCACAGGTGAGATGAGAACATGAAAATCCTGGTTGGGGTTATTAACAATGGTTTCTGGGGTAGCATGAAAGGGTCTGCCAGGCCCAGTGTAATCTATTGGAAATGCCTATACAAAGTGATGTATTGAGAACACTGCTTCTCTAATTGACAGGGAGAATGTACCAAAATTGATTAGTGATGTCTGCCATGGACAAGTCAAGGGAAAGTAGAAGTGCTTGGGCACAGTGTCTACCAGTCTAGTTTTAAAGTCCTTTAGGCTGCATGTCATCACAATTTTGATTAAATGATGAATGAATGGATACGAGAATGGCTCTTATATTTAATTGTCTCAAAGTTTCAGCTTAGAGATATGCTTAGCTATTAGTTGTGTATATAAATAAATTTCCAAGGATCCATTTTCAGAGTTGTTTGAGGGCATATTCATCGATTCAGCAATCCATTTATTTTGTTTTCCATTTCTACTGTACTTAGAATGGGTGCCAAGCCCTGCTCTAGGGTGATAAAGATATACTGTGTGGAATGGATAGCACTGTGTGAGGCAAAAGTTAAACAAGGGCTGGGGAGATGCTCAATAGTTCAAGTGCTTGACACACAAGCATGAAAAACCACATCCCCAGAGCCATGGACTGTCTGAAGCAAGTTGACTAGCCAGAGTAGTTATATTGGAGCGCTCTGTGTTTAATTGAGAGAACCTGTTTCAACGAATAAGGTAAAAAAAAAAAGCAAAAAAAAAAAAAAAAAAAGCTACCAAAGGCTCCCAGAGTCAGCCTAGGCTGGGGTGGAGTCAAAGAACTGAGAGAGCCCGAGGAAAGTGATGAATTGAAAAGGCCCTGACCATTCTTGCAGAGGTTCAGGAGCAAGGATGTTCAGGGATGTTGAGTCTCCTGATTAAGACATGATGAATAGTAAGAAGTCTACTTCCCAAGATCAAGAACCAGATCCATTCCCTTAGTTCTTCCATCTTTAGAGCTCATGCAATCTGCAGGTGATATGTAGAAATGAAGAAAGTGGCTGGATGTAGATGATGATTATGCTCAGAGTCTCATTGGACCTCATAATTGTCTAGTTAGAGGACATAGGGAGACAAGGGTAGTGTCTCACAATGCAACTAAGTATCAGAGCTGGGATTCAAACATGACTCTGTGTGTGTGTGTGTGTGTGTGTGTGTGTGTGTGTGTGTGTGTGTACACATCAAGGCGCAACTCGTGGGACTCTATTCTCTCACTCAACCTTGTGAGTCCCAGGGACCGAGCTCAGATCATCAAACTTGGTGCCAAACGCCTATTCAACCCACTGAGCTACCACATTACACTGGCCCTAATTGGTCTCTTTTTGAACTTGGGAAGTGATGGAGTTTGAAACTCAGAGATCAAAACAGAAGCTGTATATCTGCTGCTGAGGTTGGACTTGTAGCAAACATCTAGTCAGCATTACACACAGGGCCTGCTCTGTAGCTCTCTACAGCCAAGGTCATCCCCACCATGTCTTGTCACATTGCATTAGCTCTGGTTCAGGGGAAAGGTTGAACTATTTCTTGTCCTAACCATAATTCCTAACGTTTCCTTTGGATTTGTGCCGAACTGGTTTAGCTCAGCTCTGTTTTCAGTGGACAGGAGGTAAAGAGTCTAAAGTTCTCCATCTCTTGGGAATTAGTTCTCTCCTGCCTTCCCACCTGAGTCTGTTACGTTATAAACCAAAACCAGTCACTTGACAAGCTCTGCAGTACTCAGCAAGGTTTCTAATTTAGACACAAATCCTCCCAACTTCAGAACCCTTTCAGACCAAACCTAAGTGTCCTTGGCACATCTCAAAAGATGACGGAAGGCTCTGCCTCCTGACAAAGGACAGAAGAGGTGGTGAAAGCAGCTTCTCTGTGGAGCCCACATCAGAAGGCAGCTGGAGATGAAGGCATGAATAAGAGTGTTAAAGAGGTAGCAAGGCGCATGCCCTTCCTCCAGCACCACCAGTTCCACTAGGTGACTCACACTGTGCCACCCAACACCCCCACACACCTCCAGCATCTATGAAGAGTCAGTCTAGGAGTTGATGTGGCTTACCTGACTGCAGAGCACAGGAAACAGGCAATCTGAACCAGCACACCTGAGCCGCGACACGTCTACCTGAAGGTCACCCTCTCTCGCTATGAGAAGCTTCTGAGTGAGTTTTCTTTAGTCATCAACATTTTGAGGAGAAAAGTCACTGCAGCTAATCCAGTCAGCATAGACCTAGTCATCAAAGCATGACACCTTGGCCCGGGGGTAGGATTTGGAGCAGTTTTTCTCAAAGTTTGAGGGACTCAGTGTAACTGTGGAGCTAGCCCATGGGAAACTTTCTCAGCCCTGGCCCTTGAGTTTCACAAGTCATTCTGTAACCAGAGATCAGATGATGCTCTAAAGGTGTCCTGGGTTTATCAGACTGTTTAAAGAGTGGACTCCAAAGAGGTAGCAACTTCCCCAGGAATCACATGCTGGGAAAAAGAAAAAGCTCCAGCAAAGGGAGACCTTCTCTCCCAGGAAGAGATTCCCAAGTGTTTATCAGATCACATTACAGGATAAAACTGAGACTCAGTTATGAATCCACCTTGACTGTGACTACTTAGATGTGCATATCCTGTCCTGGCCCTCTATTTAAATTTTGACCTCATTTCAGGACCCAAAGACAGACTTTGGGACATTCATTGGAACTCTTTGTTCATCTTCCCAATACAACCCTGTCTTAAAACAAACAAATTAAGGTAGACAGAACACAGAAGGCACACAACTGAACATGCACATGTACACACACACACACACACACACACACACACACACACACACTTACTTTAAAGTGTAAATCCTAAGCAGTTGTAAAGATTACTATCTCAGAATAGATACGTGGCTCTTTCTATCAAACTCGGCTGTTTCCCAGGTCTCTCTGTTTCGAATTGCTTTCTCTTTGTAAATGCTAGAGGAAATCATTAGAAACATTGGAAGCACCTGTCTGAGACAGACCAGTTGAGGGTGTTCAAAACAAATCATGACATTTAATAGTTTAACTTCACAAAAGTTATCACCCAGGATTAGAGAGTAAGTTCACTCCATAGGGTCACTTGGGACTGTAACGTAATAAAGTCTCTGTTTTGTCGCTGACCCTTCAGAAACACAAGGCTTCCACCTCATCTCTACAGAGCAATAGAATAACAGGAAACATCAACCTGGCTTAGAAGTCTTATGGGTTTGTTTATGCTTCTCCTTCCTGCATATCTTCTTCTTCTTCTTCTTCTTCTTCTTCTTCTTCTTCTTCTTCTTCTTCTTCTTCTTCTTCTTCTTCTTCTTCTTCTTCTTTTTTTTGGTTCTTTTTTCGAGCTGGGGACCAACCCAGGGCCTTGCGCTTCCCAGGCAAGCGCTCTACCACTGAGCTAAATCCCCAACCCCCATATTTCTCTTCTTGGTGGCCACAGAAGACCGTCTTTCGGTTTCCCTGTGATTAGCACTCCCAATGGGCTGGGAGCTATGTTAATTAACTTCTCCAAAGCCCTGGAGTTGAACCAATGTCTACATCATGGTTATCTATAAGCAAGTACAATTTGTTGATACTTAACATAAGTATTAACATATCCAACTTCTTCAGGTCACCCACCCTAAGGACATCCACCAAAGTACCCCTGCCCTTGAACTATTCAGAGAACATTTGCTGTTGAGACTTGGTGGAGAACCTTCATCATACTGGCAAAGGTTCCTGTGCTTTCTTAAGTTTTGAGACCATTGGCCAGGTCATGGTCAATCAGGATCAATCATAAAGTGAAACACAACATGAACTTTTTCAGTGATGTGACATTCATAAAAAAAGAATGTGGCTCTGCTAAGAATTACCAAAGGCTTCACAGAAAGTCTAGAAAAGTAGTTTCCAGGTTGGCTGGAGAGCTGTGTACATTAATCCAGATAGGATCTTAGTGAGGCTTGGTCTGCTGCTCTGTATTATGGCCCCCAAGGTCTGGTTGCCTCCAGGGACAAAGAAATCCTCATGTACACCAGGTGGTGCCATCATAGCCTTGCTCCTTAATTTGAGACTCTTGGTTGAATAAAGGTGCCCACAGCCTATAGTTGAGCAGAAGAGAGGTAGGCAGAATTTTCAGTTCCCCAGCATGAGATTTGAGGGAGGACCACAAGGAGAAGTAGAAGAAAGAAGGTGGAGAGAAGAGAAGATGCTAAGGGGTAGGTGAATCATGAAAACATGGCCATGAGGGCTGACCGATTGAAGTTAAGAGAGGCCCAGACAGAACAAGGCAAGTTATAACCCGGGGTTATTGATAGGGAAGTAGATACTCATAGTTTAGAGGTTAGATATGTGCCCAGCTCTAGTGCTTAATAAGCTTATCATAAATATAAAAGTTTTGTGTCTTTTATCTGGGAATCAATGATCTAAGGTGGGGGTAGAAATCCCACCTCAATTGAGATTAAAAACTTATTATAACAGGATCTTCTTCCCTTCTTTCCAGTCTCTATGTCATGAAAGTCTCCCTTACACGGGTTCATGTGGACTGGCATTGAAACATCTGCTACTTTCTGGTGTTGGAGGAAAATTCTAGATGTGATGCACAGCCTTGAAGATCACGCAGTGTCTCTCTGTCCCTGAACTGACAGTTATTCTAATACTTTATTTAATATGAACATCCTAGTTGTACCTGCACAGGGTCATGCAATGCCAAGATAGGGGTGAATTTGTGACTTTTTCCTACACCTTGGGTCTGTGGTTCTGGTTCACACAACTTCAAGGGGGAAGATCCTTCCTTCCTGCAAAGTAACTGCAAGTATTTTTCACACCAAATTCTATGCACAACACTCTTGTTAAAAAGTCTATCCCAGTCACCATTTCTCTTGTTTCTCCAGTTATAGGAGCTGGGGCAGCTAGTCCAGGTTTGATGCACACATGCTGGTGACAGAGTGTGAATTAGGCCGCTCCAGAAAAGCAAGATCATGGCTTTTCTGGTTTCCCGTGTTCTTTCTGCTACCCTCTTAGCCTGCCTCTACCTTGGGTTAGGTTTTCAAGCTGTCATGCTTGGCCCTGACAAGACTGGAAACCAGAGCTGGTAGAACTGAATGACAAAGACAGACCTCCTAATTTGATGAGCAAAACTAATGTCCTGAACTCAAACACAGACTGTGCCTTTTTCTGTGTGATGTGTAATAAGTGGGTTCGTCTTTCTATCGTCCACTGTGTGAATTGAAGACTGGAGCTTTGCTCTATGTATGCAGTGACATGATGTCCAAGAACCTACCCAATGCCTGGCTCATTTAAGAACCTCAAGAATGATTGCCCTAGTTAGGTTCTACTCAGCTACCACACATGGTTCCAAACCCATGGTCACAGAGATAGTCTTGTTAAATGTGGTGGGTCAGAAAACAGAAAAGCACACATGGTGGTTTGAGTGAGAAATGTCCCTCACAGGGTCATGTATTGAATACTTGGTCCTTGAAGAGCTTGGACAGACACATGAACATACATCAGTTTAACAGGACTAAAGTGCTAGATGTCATGGCATTTACTTCTCTTTCCACGTACTCCCCCACTTTCTATGACAACTCTCAAGCCTTTACTTCTTAACTGGATAGACTCGAAAGCATGTGCCCTGAGCAAGCAAGATATGGCTACTCATTTTAGTAGTAGTCTTGAAATATTGGTCATATTTGGAAGTGACCAACCATTTGGTAGCAACAGCCTATAGCAAGATTATCAACTGAAAAGGCAAAGGTGATTTTAGCAAATTGCCAAGGACTGGTCAGTTGGAAATGCCAAGACTTGGTGCCTGACTGGAGTCTCTTGGACATCTTTTTATGGCCATGAGAAATGCTTCTGTTTAGATATAAGGGCCATTTAGGTCCATTTCTGTCTGTTTGGTGCAAGAAAAATATAGTCATGGTCAGACACAAGTAGGGATTTGTGGGTGGGGTGAAGTGGTGCCCTTCTGCTCTAAGGACTCTTACCAGATTATAAAGCCCAATCTAAATATTGCTTAAAACTAAATATTCTATTAGAAAACTTATTAGATATGTGAAGTAGTTCCATTTTGTTATTGTTTATTGTTTCTAAGAGATAGGGAGCTTAATGTGAGCTCATTTAAGTGACAACGTAATAATAAGTGAAAAGTCCTGACTAAGATTATAGATCTAGCCTCAGGCCTGGATTCACTCAAAACAGTTGGTAAAAGAGTCGATATTTCTCCAATTATTTACCTAACTAACCCTACCTAGATTGGTCCCAAGAGGCCAGGTCCTCAAGAGATGCAGCAAAGACAATGCAGTCTTATCTGCCTCAGTTTCTACCTGGCGATGGTGTTTCTGAAACTTCTAGCATTTAACAAAGTAAGTTGCTGGGGTCACATGGTTGGCTATCTTGCCCCTGGCTGGTCTCTGCCTTTCACTTTTCCCAGTCCACAGAGAGTTAATGAGTCTCCTTTACTGAACATTCCCTCCATCGGGTTATTCTTCCCAGCCCATGGAGCCAAGTAATGAGTACTAAGCCTTCTGGAACCACGTACCATGGTAAATCATTCCTTCCTGGAACTGTTGGGTATTTTGTTCACAGCTACCCAACATGATTAAAGCAGTCCTACCATCTGGAACTTGAGCCTACTTCCTACCAAACCAATCATCGTGACTTGGGAAGGCAGGGCACTAACTAATGAGCAAGAGGAGGGATGCATCCTGGGACAGAAGCATGAGAAACAAGAAGAGTGGAGAAGCAGGTTCCACTGGAAGAGTCTGAAAGTGAGAACAGAAAGATCTAGAAGGAAGCTGAGTCCCTCAGACAGACATGTTCACCAAAGTATGAATTAATCTCATGGTTAGGATTGGGACGCCATATGTAACAAGAGGTCAGACTAGGGACTAAAAGGTTCATTGTGAGCCTTGGGGATACTAAATGCAGCCAAGAAAATTAGTGCAGGCATAGGTTAGTTGTTTGGGGTTTGCAAGTGAAAGTAGGCTTGCACCAAGCTAAAGAATCTCTGGGCTCATTAAAAGCTAAGTACCAAAGCACGAGTGGCTTTGGGCTTAGTCATGCTGGCAAGATACCCTGCCTGTGAAGAGGTGTTCAGCAGAAACAAAAACATATATTCTTTGTACCTTTATCACTAAAAGGAGAGGAGAAAGCGAAAACTCCTTACCTAAAGGGTGGGTCTCTCATTGTCAAAATTGAGCAAACTTTATTGCTCTATGTCAGGTTCTCCCCATTTCTTAAACTTACTTGTGGCTCAAGTGAAACCATGCCCAACATCCGTTCTTCTGTTTTGCATGTTTGGTCACCAGTAAGGCCAAAGCCGTCCAGAGGCTAATGTAGAGGATGCATGAGTCTGAGGCCAACCTGACTACACAGTGAGACCCTCACGCCAAGACAAACAGGCTCCTACAGTGGCCAATGTAGTAAGTGGATCTGCGGGCTGGGGACTCTGGGAGTCTTCAAAGAACACGAGCTTAACACTGTTCAATGCTAAGGACAATAGAGCCTACCCTTTCTACACAGACTGAAGATGGTCTGTGGAAATCAATCCAGGCACAACTCTCAGGCAGAGAAATATGGGCAGTGGTCACTAACTTTTACTCCAGGGATGGTGGAAGCAGGTCCAAGGTCATGGGTCACCCCCTGCCTCTGGCTGAACTTGCAGTACTGAGCCCTACTTTCCAGGCTCCCTTATTATCCTTGTTCAGATTAGAACCTCAACACCCACTTTCTACCACCATATTTGCACTTGGGGGACTGAACGCTGTGCTAGTCCCCCATTCCTTTTCCTGTACTTTAGTAAACTGAGAGGAAAAGCTGGATTTATATTGACTTACAAAAGTAGGGTAGACCACACTCTCCAACATGGAAGGGAACATCAACCAAGACCAAGGCCACCTCCAGTGGAATGGATGAGAATGGGTGAGCACAGCCTGTGCAAGGTGCTTCTCTTATTCAATTGGTTTTGAGCTCAAGTGTGTTTAGTGATCAAAAGAAGGGAACAATTAAGCAACGTGGTGATAATTAATTTCCGTTGCAAACTCATTGAGATCTAGAACCAGGTGGGAAATGGGCCTTTAAGCATGCTTATGAAGGATAAATAATTCACAGGTTTGGTTAACTGAGTTGGGAGCCACCATTCCTGGGCCTGAGGTCCTGGACTATATCCTAAGGAGAATGGGAACCAAGCACAGGTACTCATTGTTCTCTGCTTCTTGACTGCAGACACAATGTAACTAGCTTCAGGTTCCTGCTGCTGTGAGTTCCCCACAGTGATGGGCTGTGACGGAACCATGGACCAGAACAAACCCTTTCTCCTTCAGAGTACTTTACCATCTGAAATGTCCCCCAAATATCCATGTATGGAATGCACAGTCCCAGCTTGTGGCACTATATTAAATGCTGCAGAACTTTCTGTGGGTGGGGCCCAGTTGGCACAAGTAGGTCCCTAGGGGATTGGGGGCCTACTGTGAGACTTAGAAGATTTTAAAGCCTCTGGATCTGCTCCCCATTTCTCTGACGCCTGACTTTCTGACTGCTTTGCTACCCTGCTGTGGTGAACTTAGAGAAACCAAGCCCTTAAGGCAAATCTTCCTTCCTTTAACTTGCTCTGTCAGGCATTCTGCTGTAACTATCGGGTAAGTGACTAGTGTGTCTGAATTTATTCAGTTCTTGCAATAGATTTATGAGTCCAGTGTTATATCATCCAAGGTTGCTTGTACCAGACGGGGAAACCATAGGCATGAGAAGTTAGAGGCATAGGTTCAAGGTCATGACAAGCCAGGATTCAAAGCTAGTCTGACCCTAGAGCACGCACTGGAACTTTGGTCAGTCAGATCTGGGTGCCTGGCACATGGCTATGTCTTTCCTACCTTGTGAATATGAGATCTCTACCCCTCACTTTCCTTCTCTGTCTGAATAGAAAGTGGAAACAGCAGAACTGTTTTGCGCATGTCCTACCTCAAGGCCAGGACACTGGGCACGGAGCTCAGTACCTGGTAGATACTACCCAGTGGCACTGTCCCTCTCTTCCGACTGGCCATATCACCTGATAATTGAACTCCGCCATTGAGGAAACACTGTTTCTGGTGTCCCCTAAGGACTGTGAGTGGTGGGAAGAATGTCACCCTCGAGTGGGGCAGCCTGCTGCAGTGCCTTCCCCCGACACCCTGGACTCCTCCAAAGACAGGGCTGATTTCACTCTGAACTCAGTTCATTTAAGGTCTCCACCCCAGGAAGAAACTCGGGATCTGCAGCAGTGAACTCAGCCACATTTGTTCCCTGCTCCAAGAATAAACAGAGAAGCAAGCTCCCCATGCCTCCCCAAGCAAAGCACACTGACTGTGCTGGGAACAGATGAGTTCTCTCCGTTTGCATCAATCGTGCGACTGTTTGGTCCAATTATTCTCACCACTTCAGCAATCACGGGCTGCTTGTTCGAGAAGAAAGAAATAACAACAGCTTATCTTGTTGAGAGCGAAGAACAAACAGTGAGAATTCAAGGTCCGCTCCTAAGCGCTGCGCTCTGGCTTTATTGTGCTAAGGAGATGATTCATGTTCTCATAGCAACTTGAGAGTAAGAAAGTGAGCAAGAAAAGAGAGGAGAGAGAGAGAGAGAGAGAGAGAGAGAGAGAGAGAGAGAGAGAGAGAGAGAGCTCTTCTGAAAAGGATTCAGTTGCAGTAGATAAAAATCTTTTCAAAATCAGCCCGAATGAAGATAAAACTATTTTTATCACTCAATGCAAATCTGCTTGCCACCCCAAATGTCTCTTCCCCTTGTGACTGATTTACATAGGTTTAAACAATTCTCTCAAAGAACACATTTCATTCCACTAGGTAATGGACAAAACTCTTAATGCTGCCTCATGGCCTGTTGGAAGCCTGATGTTTTCAGAGGTACACTGAAACAGAAAGAGGCAAGGAAAGGAATATTGAGCCATTTTGGGTATGGCAGAGCCTGGAAGAACGGAACTTCCCTTCTCTTGGCCATGATGACCAATCAAAGGTGTCTATGTCATGGGACAGCTTTCTGACTTCTCCCCCACCTGACCTTTCTCACAGTTGGAACCAGCAGCCAGGGAGAAGCTAAGGGAAATTATTATGTTTTTCATATCCTTGCTGTTAACCCCATTTACAATCCATTTCCTGTTGTGTTTCTGGAACTCCTGTTTTGTTTTCTTTTTTTAACTTCCTGTATAACCTTTGCTTCAACCCCTGGATAATTCAACAGATGTCTTGATACCAAGATGGGGTCATCTCCAACTCTGTCTATTATTGTCGCCTGAGAGAAGCAGAAGTCTTGATCCAGGCTTGAAACTGGCTGGCAGAGGTGGGCTGTGGTGCTACAAACAGGAAGCTGAACCAAGGGTTTAGTCCCAGTAAACCACCAGTATCTGACAGGGCAATGGATGGAGAGAGTAATGACATCTCCACACCTAGAATAGGAGGCTCTTGCTCTCTACCAGTCAGCTAGTCTGTCTGTGGGTTATGGAATAAACAACTGGCGTTCTGTTACCTACCAATACAGAGGAAGAAATTTGGTCTCCTCAGGAATTAGAGCCCCAGAAAGAACAAGAAGACACTGGAAGACAGATGGAAAGCTACATGGACCAAATCTAGAAGAGACTCTATATAAAGAGAATTAGCTTACCATTAGCCATAAACCCTTGAAAGTTCAAGGTTTTAACAGAGAGTGTTCCTGTGGCAATTGTGTTAGTGGCTTTTGTATTGCTCTAACTAAAATACCTGACAGAAGTAGCTAGAACTAGTTAGCAACATTAGTAGCAACTTGACTAGTTAACAACTCAAGTAGCAACTAGTTAGCAGCTTAAGTAGCAACTTCACTAGTTAGCAGCTTAAGTAGCAACTTCACTAGTTAGCAGCTTAAGTAGCAACTTCACTAGTTAGCAGCTTAAGTAGCAACTTCACTAGTTAGCAGCTTAAGTAGCAACTTAAAGTTGTGCCTCACACTTGGAGAAGGTACAGTCCATCACAGGAGAGAAGACAGAATGAGGTAGCAGAGTTAGACCAGACCAGAGGTGGCCTATGACCCTGGCTCCTAAAAGTTCCACAAACCCCTAACACAGTGCCACCAGCTAAAGATCACCATTTAAGCTTAACACAAGACATGGAAAACACCCGAGACTCAAACCATTCCATTTGCACAAACTGTTTAGCTCAACGAGGTAGTAAGTATTTATGGTTGCTCTTCAAAGTAAATTTTCTCAGCTAGAAGCACGGTGGAGGTGGTAGTGTCTTACCAGTCTCAAGTATGGCTTAAAAGTAGATAAGGGATAAACTCAAAGTCACCATACAGTCACAAAAGCGGCCCCAGACATAAATGCAGAACAAATAGATAATGTGCACACAATACCACAAGAAACAGGGACAAAAGGAGACATCCTAGGGGTGTTGATGTCTAAGAATTGCTTGGAAGACTGAGGAAGAGTTTGCAAATGTACAGTGAGGGCAGAAATAGACCTGTGAAGCAAGTCTGTCAGATGTATAAACAGCATGGCAGGCTTGGCTATTTGTCTATGACAAACATTTCTAAAATATGTAACTAGGGAAAGAGATGTAAAAACAACGCTGGGAAGTTAGGGGTGATTCGTGATGTATGTGTTTGTGTGTGTGTGTACATATATAACATATACGCACACCCACACACATGTATGTATATATACCCAATATGTATTTTGTACATATACTTATATATATATATTGTATATACACATATTGTATATGAATATATATATGTATATATATATGTATATATATAATGTGCAAACATTAATACCACAAGATAAGAAACAGTGACAAAAGAAGACATCCTAGTTGGTGTCTAAGAAATGCTTGGAGAGACAGAGACAGAGAGATAGAGACAGAGACAGAGAGACAGAGAGACAGAGACAGAGATTGCTTATATCATGAGCTTCTATGGAGTTAAAAAGACAACCTTAGAGGTTGGTTCTCACCTTCTGCTTGCTTGAGTCAGGGAGTGTACACCATGCTACTGGCCTACAGGTTTCTGGGGAATTCTCTTGCCTCATCCTCTTTTCTCCCTATTGGGGTGTTCTTATGAGAGCTAACAACATATCTGCCTCTTGTGTGGGCTCTAGGGGTCTAACTCAAGTTGTCAGGCCTGCCCTGCAAGCACCTTTTCCTCTGAGCCATCTAGGCAGGCCCATTTCTTTGTCTCCTTGTTAGGCCACATCATTTCTAGTGTTGCTAAGAGGACAGAGAAATCTTCATGGACCACATAGCATACAACTCATGATTGCTCTCCAGGAGAACAGAGAGGTGCTCTTCTTTGAGAAGAACAGAACACTCTTCTTTGCAAAACCAGAGACAACACCCCTGACCCTTGCAAAGGTCACCTCTGCACATAGCTCTGTAGCTGCACCCTAGAACAACAGCCCTGTGATCCATCTCTCCTCGAACACAACAGGATCAGGGGTTTCCTCTTCCCTGTCTCCTTCCTCTCCTTCTCCCCTTCCAGACAGCCTTGGCCAAGAGCCTGTACTGGTCCCAGTGAGGATGGAGGAAAGACTTCCTCTCATGAACAATTCCCTGGCCACAAGCTGGGCCGCCAAGAGGCCCACAGGTTCCTTGGCTGGCTGCCTGAAGACTTTGGTGTCCGAGGATTCTGTCCTGGTATAGCATGCATGGTGCTTGCTCTCATGGGCTGAAATTTTTACTCTGTCCTAGCCATAGCCTGGCCCTAGATGGCTTGCCCCAAGGACAACATGGATGCTGGTCCTGGACAGAGAAGGAAGATCGAGGAGGCTATGCAGATTGCTTCCTCCGCCACCAGGACACATCCAGAGCCCATTCCAGTGTGGAGCTTGCATTTTACCCTGCACTCTAATGCAGAATGCCTTTGCCTCAGTTTCCCTGTGTGATGGAGGAGGTAACCTCAGTACTAAATATACTAAGGGTCCCTAGAAGAGAAAGGTAAAACTGCTCATCCATTTCACAGGTACTTACGGACTGCCTATAATGACCTTGAGGCATTTCTCTTGGAGTTTACTCAGGTTAAGATTGTAGAAGTAGTAAGAGCATCCCCAAGGGAAAACAATGAGGGCGATAACCACTTTTAAAACACTGCACAAAAATTGATAAGCACGGAGGCTGGCCCATAGCCAAAGCGCAGTTAGCTGTGATTAGTTAGTTGAACATCTATTGCTCCACAGTGCTGCTGTAGAACTCTCCTACTACCCTCTTCCACCCCCCACCTTGACAATGTCAGTAAGCAATTCATACTCTGACTCTTTTGTTATAAGTGAGGATCATAGACTCGGAAGGTGGAAACAGGCTCACCTTTGGGTAGCAAGTGAATAAGAGAGTCAGGTATGGATCAAAGCCTAAGGGATTGACTCGGGCTTTTAAGTGACATGTGTTTGTCTATTCAACTGCACATCGTGGGCAATTCTGAATGAGTTGGGGCAAGGAGCACGTGTGTGTGTGTGTGTGTGTGTGTGTGTGTGTAGTTGTGTATGTGTGTGTAGTTGTGTGTGTATGTGGGTGCGTGTGTGTGTAGGTGTGTATGTGTAGTTTTGTGTGTGTTTGTGTGTGTAGTTGTGTATGTGTGTGTGTATGCAGCATATTCTCTGAAAATACTAAGGGTTCATTCCTGCCAGAGGCAAAGAGATTAAAGCAGACCCCTCTCCTTCCTGACTCTGAACCCCAAAGTTGGGATTTGCATAGTGAGTTAAAAAGGAAGGCCATGCAGAGCACAGCATTGTTGAGCCATGCTCAGGCAGTAGGGCGCATCAGGAGCCAAATCTGGATCCTGGGTGGAATCGAGGCCAAGTGACTGGTTGGGGTTGCTAGGTTATGGAGTACTGGCAGAGAAGGGAGGCTCGTGATGCAGAGAGAATGTACCAGTGGGCTCCTCGGTTATGGCTAAAATCCCAAATTGGTGACTGTCGGGTCTTGGCATCGGCAGCCCTGACTATGTAAAGCTGTTATCACCGTGTTTGCGTTTATTAAAGCCTGTAATTATTATCCTGACTCACGGAGCGCGTGTGCGTCCTTTAAGCCCGGGTCCGCGCATCCTCCTAAGTCACATTTGATCAGCCTGAATGGGGGCCAAGCTTCTTTGGCTAATATTGACGTTGGCAGGGGGCCAGCTGTCCGGGGTTAGAGGAGCTGAAAAGCCTGTTCTCCTTCTCACTTGCTTTTGTCGGGCTTTTCAAAACGTAACTGTTTTGGATCACCCCGCAGTTAAAACTGCATCCAAACCCTGCCCCCCAACCCCCAGCCTCTTCTTCCCAGATTCCCTCTAAGCCCCATTCTAGGTGACTTTTATTTTCTAAAATGTTTTCCCTTACACCAGATTTGTTGCTCTTGGATTAGACTGGAAGTTCAGAGAAAAAACCAAACAGTTATTTCTTCCCTTCCGTTTTGCTCCCCCCACGGCCGTCAGTTTGAGATTGTTGTCCTAAAGGGGTAAAGACGCTCGAAGTAAGAGAACTGGATAAAACAAAAAAAAGTGAAGAAATTATTAATGAGAAAAAGGAAGTAATCCTGGCATACAGATTGTATGAGAGTGAGTCGTTTTCTGATGGCTTAGGGAATGCCTGTCCCTTTGTCCTCGTGCTCTGTCCACATTGCTAATTACACTTCATTAACGGCAGTCATCAGAGTGTGACATCATGGGTAGTGTCTCCCTGACAACCAGCATCCCTTTTCTTAGCTATCCGGCTCCTTCAGTGGCTCACATCATGGTAGTTTGCTCCTCTTGTCCTCAGATCCCTTGTTCCTAACAATGCTCTTGGCTGCCCTTCACAAGCCTCCTGTTTCCTCCCAGGGCCCACCAACCACGTCACAATCCATGTAAGAATTACAGTGTTGTCCTAACTTGCTCTCCCTTTTCCTCTTGTCATCCCTGAGACCTGTTATTCTAGTTATTCTGTCTACTCTTTTAATCTCCTTCCCCTTCTCTTTCTCCATTTGTGTGTGTGTGTGTGTGTGTGTGGTGTGTAAATGTGTGTGTTTGTGTGTGGGGTGTGTATATGTGTGTGTTTGTGTATGTGTGTGTGTGTGTGTGTGTGTGTGTATGTGTGTGTATGTATGTGTGTGTGTGTGTGTGTGTGTGTGTGTGTGTGTATGTATGTGTATGTGTGTGTGTATGTGTGTGTGTGTGTGTGTGTGTATGTGTATGTGTGTGTGTGTGTGTGTGTGTGTGTGTGTGTGTGTGTGTGTGTGTGTGTGTGTGTGTGTGTGTGTGTGTGTGTGTGTGTGTGTGTGTGTGTGTGTGTATGTGTGTTTGTGTGTGTGTGTGCGTGTGAGTGTGTGTGTGTGCGTGTGAGTGTGTGTGTGTGCGTGTGTGTGTGTGTGTAGGTCAGAGGACAGCCTCAGGTGTCAGTGCGGAGCTTTTGCCTTTGCCCTGTTGAAGGCAGGGCCTCTTACTCACCATCCCTGCCAACATCAGAAGAGATGTCCCTACCAGCTTTTAGGAATCCTCCTGTCTCTGCCTCCTATTCCAACAGAGAAGACCTGGAATTACAGGCACACACCATCACATCCACTTTATGTGGTTTCTGAACCTGGGTCCTCACGCTTAGCAACAAGTGGGTTTTCTATTTACCATCCCCTCAGCCCTGTGAATGATCCATTTCATCCATCTTTCCTTGGTCACACGCTCGGTGGCCATCACTGTAACATCGTGCCAGGCTCTCCTCTGTGCCTCCGTATCCATGTCTAGCACAGAATCCCTTCTGACCATGGCAGTCTCTTCATGATGAGCCTTGAGTGAGTCCTCCATTCCCTTAAAAGAAAGTCTAAAAGAAACTCAAAGCTATTTCTTCACTTACTGATTTGTTCTTACTTTTAAAATTATTTATTTATCTGAGTCTTTGTTTATTTACAGAGTCTTTCTGTGTAGACAGCAACTATATGCAATGGAATCTGGTATAGCTCTCTCTCTCTCCCTCTCTCTCTCTCTCTCTCTATATATATATATATATTTAGATAAAAATAGATGTACTAGAAACATCGGGTTAAATGAAATGAGTCAGAATCCATAACAACAAAGCCCATGCTTTCTCTTTCATACAGAAGCTAGATCTAATAGTGTATATATTTACATATGTATAAAAATAAAGAAATGGGAGGAATAAAGAGAGGAGAATGAGGCAGAGGTGAAGAGAAAGCAGTGAGTAGCCATTTCAAATAGCTCTCCTGACAGAGGACACAGACCCCTGGATGAAGACCAAGTCTGGGTCAGCCTTGGTTTTTCCATTTACCACAGCTCAATGCTAGCCTGGACTCCCATGATCCTTCACTCTAAGAGAAGGAGTCATCTTAATCTCACTTGCTGCTTATGAACTCTCTCACAGTACTCAGTACTCATTTCTCCTTGCAACTTCTCTTCTGTGTTTGTTCAGAAATCCAGCAGGAGGGAGGGAATGTTCTCTTCATGTTCTGTGTCTTTGCTGAGACCTGCCATGGTCCATGACTCCTCAAAATCAAGTCCAGCAAGTGCACAGTAAGGCAAGTCGACTGAGTGTACAAGATACACACAGGAGAAAAGAACCACTTCAGGGACCCCATTTTGGAGGCCCATCGGTAACCATCCTCCTTTTGGCAAACATTTAACACTGAGTGTTATGAGTAAAGAAGAAAGAAGGCAGGAAGACTGGAATGTGCTCTGATTTCTTCTTCAAACTCCACCCCAACCCAGCTTCTCCCCTCCCAGTGCTCAGCCTCATTCATTGCCTCCTTTTCTATCTTTTCCATGAACTGTGACAGACAGAACACTGGGAAATTCCACCACCACAGCTCCTCCTAGTTTCCCAAAAGGTACTTAAGAAAAAAATAAGTTTCTTGTTGTTGTTGTTGTTGTTACAAGTTTTGATGTTTGATTAATTGCTTGGATTTTTTAAATTTGTTTTTATCTATTTGTTTTATTTTATTTGTTTGTCTGTTGGCTGGCTGGTTTTTGGACAGGAGCTCATATAGCCCAGGATAGCCTAAGGATGGCCTTAAACTTCTGATACTCCTACCTCCCTCTCCAAGTAGTAGGAATGCATGCATGTTAGGGTGAGGGTTAGGGTGAGGGTCAGGGTGAATGTTAGGGTTAACACACTTAGTTTATGGGGTGATTAACACTGAACCTAGGGATCTGTGTCTACTAGACACACACTCTTTCACAACCGAGCTATACTCACACACTCACTGAGCAATTTTCCTGGCTTGTGGGGATGTCATGGACTGACTCTCCGACTTGCCATAAATCTCCTTGCCTCCACCTTCTGAACATTGGGGGTGAAGACGCGCTGTAACATGCTCAGCATCCTTAACATCTTTGATGCGAAAGTATTAGATTGAATCCTCTACAGAGCAGAGTGACGGCTACAATTCTTAGGAATAATAGCTAGCCAGCAATGCGGCTTCCCTCAAAAACAATAAAGGCTCCAGGAAGGGACTCGGGACCCAGCACAATTGTGTAGAAGAAGCTCCCCATTCAATATCCATCTTTGCAGTGAATTACCAGTGTCTTTTTAACTATTTATTTTATTTTTAATTATGTCTTTCTCCCCAAAGCTTGTGTGTGTGTGTGTGTGTGTGTGTGTGTGTGTGTGTGTGTGTGTGTGTGTGTTCGTGACAGCAGTGCCTATGAATGCCAGAAGGAGGGCCTCTTATAGGTAGAATTATAGGCCACTGTAAGTTGCCCAACATGGGTCCTGGGAAAGGAATTCTGATCTTCTGCAAGAGTAACAAGTGCTCTTAACTCCCGAGCCATCTCTCCAACCCCAAATGTTGATTGTTTGTTTGTTTGAAGGGATTAAAGCATACTTTCTTGGGAAATTTCATATAAGCAACCCTAGAGCTATATGGTCCCCTTCTATACTTAACAACCAAAGTCATTACAATGCCCTGAAATGACTGAGATACCCTGAGATCCCATGTTGTCCTCCTTATACTACAAGCAGCCCAGTACCTAGGTAGAGACTAGACTGCCAGCCTGCAACCTATAGTAATATATATATATATATATATATATATATATATATATATATGTATATCAAAGCGGACTTGAACCATTAGCCCATGTTGTGGGCCATAGAACTGGGTCATTTAAAAATAGGAAATATAGCCTATGTGGGTTTGGGAGAAGAAGAAAAAAAAAGGAAGGAGACATTTCAAAATTGAGGGGAGACATATTTAAAGCCATGGGCTGACCAGCCACATCATCTAAATGGCTGTTTTATAGCTGTTTTATGCACTCAATTAAAAACTAAAGTTGAATATAAAAAAGAAATCTAGCAAGAGACAGGAATACAGGGAGAGAGAGGCCCTTCTCCCTTCCTACAAGCTACTTGTCTCAACTCTGAAACCAAAACCCCTGCCGTCAGCAACCAACCTCATCCCACTAAGCAATTAGGGACCTGCATTAAACCCGGCCTCCGAAGCCGGCTACCCCAAAAGAACTCAGCGCCTAAATGAAAAGCAGACGTGTGGCTGAGCAGTTGGCACCAGGCCGGATCGAGATATACAACAACCGTATAGATTTAAAGAGAAAATGAGGAGCGGTCATTTCAGCTAAATCCACGGCGTGCCCGCCAGCTGTTTATTCAGAAGGAAGGAGAACGATGTGGGAATTCCAGAAAGTGCAAAGACCCCCGTACTGTGCCTTAAAGCTATTTTGAACTACTTGTTCCACGGCAGGGGGGGGCTGTCAGCACATCTCTGATCTCTGGCTAAACCTGGTGCATTTCCACATCTAGGTTGGGGGCACCTCAGTCTGCGTAGGAATCCTCTACATTGCTTTTCCCATCCATCAGAAGATACTCTGCCCCCATCCCCAATCTTGGTTCTTAGGACCTGAATTGGAGGTGAAACTTGAGAATACAGTTGTTTGCCTTCTCTGCTGATGTTTCCAAAATCTGCCATGGGTTCTAAATAAACCCGTTCCCAAGTTCGGCCTATTGGTCCCTGGTAGCACTTGTGTGCTTAGAGGGTCTCCCTACTGCAAACCCTTTTTGGTCTTCAGGGGGCTGATTGGTCCCTTCTTCCTCAACTCTCCTTCATAGTTGGCCTCACTCCTTCAGAGGCTATGACATGACATTCTACTTCTTTCATGGCTCACTCTGTGGCATGGCCAGGTGCTCTCCACATAACCCAAAGATCAGTGCTTTGATTACGCACTGAGAAGACTGGATCTGTCATCTACCTTTAGGGTCCTATGTGCTATAGGCCATGAACCAAGTTCAAGAAAGCATGACCAGAGTATGGAACTACCTTTGTTTAAAGAAATGAAATGGGGAGCTTTGGACAGTGAAACAGCATTGAAGAGCTCTGGGGCAGATCCTAAGTGGAGGAAGGTATATAAAGCAGGTGATCTCACTGTCCACAAAAGCACGAAAGTTCCAGAATACATACCATGTATCTCCCTTTCTTCCTCTTGCTGTGACTATAAAACAGAACAGAACAGAACAAGACGAAGACAACAACACAAAGAGACAGACACACAAATAACAAGCCAACAACAGCCATGTAGGGAAGGATCCTGCTTCGGTTCAGTTTAAGCCTACAGTCCATGACACATGAGAATTCATGGTGACAAGGATCCAGTCACATTGCACCTGCAGCCAGGAAGTAGAGGGAGAAAGTGCCTGGGTCCAGCTGCTTTCTCTTTTTAGTCACCCCAAGAACCCCACCCCATGGGATGGCTCTGCCAACAGTTAAGATGGATCTTTTCACCTCAGTTAACCTAACCAGATAACCCATGACCGACGTAAAGACTACCTATGATACAGTGGTTCTCAACCCTGCCGGCGCTGTGACCCTTTAATACAGCTCCCCATCTTGTGATGACTCACAACCCTTAAATGGTTTTTACTGCTACTTCCTAACCGCAATTGCGTCGTTGTTATGAGTCGCGATGCAAACATTTTTGGAGATAGAGGGCTGCTACCAAAGGGGTCGTGGCCCGCGGGTTGAGAACCACTGACCTATGTCGTCCCTCACAGGTGTGTCAGGGACTGACTGTATCCTGGGTGATTCCAAATCCCGTGCCATTGACAACGCCAACCATCATTGAGGACAGGTCTCCCCTCTACCTCCAGAGACTGATTCCAGGGACCTAGGGTGGTGTTACATTTTGCATCTGAGATGTTTTCCACGGGCTTATGTTTTAGGTGCTTAATTCACAGTTGCTGACACCAGGTTGGGAAGTTCTGGGGAATTTGGAGTTGGGTTTCCACGGGTGGGAAGTGTGTCATTTGGTGTGCATTCTTTGAGGCACATTATTTTTTTTTTTTTTCTTTTTTTTTTTTTTTTTTTTATTAACTTGAGTATTTCTTATGTACATTTCGAGTGTTATTCCCTTTCCGGTTTCGGGCAACATCCCCTTCCCTCCCCTTCCTTATGGGTGTTCCCCCCCACCCTCCCCCATTGCCGCCCTCCCCCGACAGTCTAGTTCACTGGGGGTTCAGTCTTAGCAGGACCCAGGGCTTCCCCCTTCCACTGGTGCTCTTACTAGGATATTCATTGCTACCACGAGGTCAGAGTCCAGGGTCAGTACATGTATAGTCTTTAGGTAGTGGCTTAGTCCCTGGAAGCTCTGGTTGCTTGGCATTGTTGTACATATGGGGTCTCAAGCCCCTTCAAGCTCTTCCAGTTCATTCTCTGATTCCTTCAACGGGGGTCCCGTTCTCAGTTCAGTGGTTTGCTGCTGGCATTCGCCTCTGTATTTGCTGTATTCTGGCTGTGTCTCTCAGGATCGATCTACATCCGGCTCCTGTCGGTCTGCACTTCTTTGCTTCATCCATCTTGTCTAATTGGGTGGCTCTATATGTATGGGCCACATGTGGGGCAGGCTCTGAATGGGTGTTCCTTCAGTCTCTGTTTTAATCTTTGCCTCTCTCTTCCCTGCCAAGGGTATTCTTGTTCCCTTTTAAAGAAGGAGGAAGCCTTCACATTTTGATCATCCGTCTTGAGTTTCATTTGTTCTAGGCAACTAGGGTAATTCAAGCATTTGGGCTAATAGCCACTTATCAGTGAGAGCATACCATGTATGTCTTTCTGTGATTGGGTTAGCTCACTCAGGATGATATTTTCCAGTTCCAACCATTTGCCTACGAATTTCATAAACTCGTTGTTTTTGATAGCTGAGTAATATTCCATTGTGTAGATGTACCCACATTTTCTGTATCCATTCCTCTGTTGAAGGGCATCTGGGTTCTTTCCAGCTTCTGGCTATTATAAATAAGGCTGCGATGAACATAGTGGAGCACGTGTCTTTTTATATGTTGGGGCATCTTTTGGGTATATGCCCAAGAGAGGTATAGCTGGATCCTCAGGCAGTTCAATGTCCAATTTTCTGAGAAACCTCCAGACTGATTTCCAGAATGGTTGTACCAGTCTGCAACCCCACCAACAATGGAGGAGTGTTCCTCTTTCTCCACATCCTCGCCAGCATCTGCTGTCACCTGAGTTTTTGATCTTAGCCATTCTCACTGGTGTGAGGTGAAATCTCAGGGTTGTTTTGATTTGCATTTCCCTGATGACTAAAGATGTTGAACATTTCTTTAGGTGTTTCTCAGCCATTCGGCATTCCTCAGCTGTGAATTCTTTGTTTAGCTCTGAACCCCATTTTTAATAGGGTTATTTGTCTCCCTCATGGTCTAACTTTTGAGTTCTTTGTATATTTTGGATATAAGGCCTCTATCTGTTGTAGGATTGGTAAAGATCTTTTCCCAATCTGTTGGTTGCCGTTTTGTCCTGACCACAGTGTCCTTTGCCTTACAGAAGCTTTGTAGTTTTATGAGATCCCATTTGTCGATTCTTGATCTTGAGGCACATTATTTCTGATATTTTTCCATACCTACCTATTTCCTGGCTGTGTGCCGATGTGAGCTGTCCTATCCTGCCACACTCCCCACTGCCCCCATGGTGGACTAAACACCCCAGGAACCAGGAACCAGAGTAAAGACCCTCTCCTTCCAAGTAACTCTTTCGCGTGACTCTTAAGCATCAATCCTGGATCAGAGCTCCCACAGCAATGTTCGTTGATAAACACTCGGGTTGAGAATCTGTGTGTGAGACAGTTCGGGAGAGAACCAAATGGAGTCTCACTCCTCCAAGCTCAGACTAACAATCCAGGGAGTACCTGAGGGCTGTGGAGTGGGGTTTAAATTCCCAGGGCCCAGTCCAAGGTGTCTAAGGAGAAAAACATGACTTGGTCACAGGGCGAGTACTTTCTATGTCTCAGACTCCTGGAGGGTTTCTCTCACATGTAAACAAGCCAATGTGTTCTGTAGCTGCCATTCTGAATCTCAGACATAGGATACTTTCAGCTGGGTGTGTAGCAGTAAGCTGATAGGATGGCGACATAAACGTGAGTTTCTTCCATCTGGTTAAATTGAATTTCATTTATGGAGGGGTTGGTTTCCCCAGTCTCATGTATGTCTTCTTCCTTGGCGGGGTTCCAATACTAATTCCTCCCATAGCTTCTTTCACACAACACGTCCTGTGACTCCCAAGCACAGAGGGAGTTTCTCACCTTGGGCAATCAGGGTTAGAGCTTTGGCTACTGGCTGCCTATGAAAATGGATGCAAGTCACTCTCCCCGGTCTTCATAGTTGCCATCCATGAAAAAGGAACAATAGCCCTTGAACAGCCTGTCCTACAGGGCTGCTCTAAGGATCAGATCAGATAATTTACATAAGCAAAGGGAGGTATAATTATTGTGTAGCGTTCCTATGACTCAGGGCATACTGAGCTCATAGAAGCTTAGCTAGTTAGGGAAAGACGGGAAGGCACAGGTGTGTGCTACCTCCGAATCATACCAAGAAACAAGCCCGGGAGAATCCAGGTCCAGGAGAGAGCTATTCTTTTCCAACAAACGTATATGGATCTCCTGGCAAAAAAAGGCCCACCTAACTCAAATAGTTTACTCCCTTTATCTACTGAAGAGCTTAAAATTAAATTAGGTGGTTCATGACAGCCATTGGCTCTTTCTAATGTCCTCTAGAAAACTATCTAAGACCTTTTCTAAATGTTGTACTTGGGTGCATTATTTATTATTACCTTTAACTAAATATTTCTAAATAGACAAGACGATTAGACTAAGACCCAGTCGGTGGCAGAAATAACCAGGACAAACATGACCAGTGGCTTTCAGCGTGCAGGGCATCTTAGTTAAGGTCTATTTGTTTATAGCACAGCTGTTCAATACAAATATGTTGCTGGCAAACTTTTCCAGTAACTATAATTTTGTACTGGCCACAATAAAGAAACTTAAAAGGTGGCACTTATTTTAATACCTTTAAACTAAGATTGCCAAAATGTAATTGCTTCAAAATGTAATCACCATTAAAAACATTGAGATAGTTTACATTGCTTATGATACTAAGATGTTAAGCCCTGATGTATATTTTTTCTTTTTAAAAGACTTTTTTTTTTAATTGTGCCATGTGTGTCTGAGGGTTGCTCCCTGAATGTGAGTGCAGGAACTGTTAAGGCCAGGAGAGGGCGCTGGATCCCCTGAATTTGAGTTACAGGCAAGTTTGAACCACTGATATGGGCGTTGGGGATGAGGTTCAGATCCTCTGCTTTCTTAACCACTGAGCCAGCTCCCTAGCATCTCTTCCGTGTGGAAATCTCTCCATATGGCCATGTTTCCAGTGTTCTCTACTGACACATGCCCCAGTGCTGGCCATTCTGGATGGCCCAGGCTTAGGTAATGTTTTGGCGGGAGAGCTGCAGCGGTGTTTAGCATTTACTGCAGGCACACATTGTGCTTTATAAGCATTGCTAATTACCTTAAGAACACTTTGAGCTCAGAACAACCGAGAAAACAGCAATTGGGCGAAGTGAGATCATTGGTCGCAAAATTGAAAAGCATGGGTAGGATCCAAACCCAGGGCCCGACGACGTGCACATCTCTTCTTACTGAGCTCTCTTTTGCTGGTAACGGCAAATCATGAAGAAGCGTCCTCCCCACCCACCCCCACATTGTAACTGCATGAAGTCTAGCACCTTGCCTGAACTCCAAGTCATCTCCAGTCAAGACCCTCTGGAAGCTACGAGCGCAGCCTCCACCCATCGCAAATCAGGCGTCTCTCCACCAAACCACTGCCTCCAAGCCGAGCAAGCTCAGATGAGAAGTTTGGAAGAAGCAATTATGATTTTATTGCACCCGCTGTGCTGACGATTAATGCTGAGTGCGGGTGGAAAAAGCACCCTCTCATTTGCTAGCACGCACTATAATTATGTATGCCTCTCCAGGTACTATAATTTAGAACTTAAAAAAAAAGCCCCATTCCGAACAAGTAGCGCCGCACGGTAAAGCATTACGGATGTGTTATCATATAAACGAGATAGCCGTGACACGAGCTCCCGATAATAAATCCTCAACTTAGATTCGGAGACAAGATATGTCAAAAGCAAATCCACACTGCCACTTAATCTTCCCCATAACCTGTTTATTTTTTTTTCTGAGTCCTACAATAACACACGTCAGACAGCTCTGATGGTTTGCAGATTAATGTATTCTCCCTCCCCTCCCCTCCCTCTCCCCCGTTCAGGTCATCGCACGAATATTCATTTCACAAAATTAACTTTGCTAGTTGCAAGGTGGAAACGGGCTGCAACACATAACTGTTTGTACCAAATGGGGAGCTGGCAAGATGGAATTAATAAATAAATCTGATATACCCCCCCCATTTCCGGGGAAGGCTAGAAATGTCATTGTATATTACTTTTTGATTTCTGAGCTCCCACTGGGCACAGTGAGCCCCACAATTACGAATGTGCAGGCTGAAGGATGCTCTAATACTCAAACCATTTATTTGATGTCTGATGGAATCCACTCCCTTCCCATAATGCCTCTCGGGGTGGAGTTGGTCCTCATCAGCCCACACCCTAATTAAAAAAAGAACAGCACCTGCAATCAAGAGAACTTCTCCAGAACAGCTTCGCTCAGCTCCCCGCCCCAGAGTGAAAGCCACCACCCACAGAGCAAGCTCATTCACACCTATGTGAGCCCTCAGGGCTTTCTTCAGGGGACACATCTGCCCAGCACCACACCCTGCCTGTCCAAAGTCCAACTCCCAAATCGGAGCACTCTCTCTACACTACCCCGTAGCCCAAGTAATTTTATATGCAGCCACACCAAGACAGTGCCGGTCTGGGAAAGCTGTGTCTGAGAGTTAGAGAATGAGTTACTGTAAGCCTCCAGTTTCCCAACTCAGCAGACCAGGGACCCACAAACATTTTTCTTTTCTGAAGAGAGAGAGAGAGAGAGAGAGAGAGAGAGAGAGAAGAAGAGAGAGAGGAGGAGGAGGAGGAGGAAGAAGAAGAAGAAGAAGAAGAAGAAGAAGAAGGAGGAAAGGAGGAGGAGGAGGAGGAAAAGAAGAAAAAAAAAGAAAAAGGAAAAGAAGAGAAAAGAAAAAAGAATCAGAAGAGAGCAAAAGTGGACCACCCAAATTTCTGACTCTGAGAAGCAACCCTGCCATGGTAGGACCCCAAGGGCACACGTAGACAATATTCACATGGCCATGAGTGGCTATGATCTGATGAAACTTACTGATGAACACTATCATTTGAATTTCCTTTAAGTTTTCATTATGACTCACTAGATATCTAGGCATGTACTTTTCTTTGGACTTTTTTCCGAGGCTTGAGATACAAGCATTATTCTTAGCTTGTGAGCTAAAACAACAATGAAACAGATCTGGTGTTAGCAACCAAGCATCTCCAAACCAGGGACCCAGCAAGAGCAGGGTAGGTCATCACTAGCCACTGATGCCGCGCATACCCACTGTTACCAAGAGAGTATATCCTCCTCCTGCACATGCACTACACCCCCTTAGAAAAGGACAGTCTCTCCTCTCCCCCTTCTCCCTCGCCCAGAGGCAGCCTCTGAATACCCCTCCCCACTAAACTTCCCACGGGAGACCTGTCTCATAATGTGACTTTATGGGGTCCATTGCTTCGATCATGCCCTTTAGTCTCTGGGCTGTTGTTGACTGGCTCCTGGCAACACGGACAGGAGGCCATTTGGCCTCTCACCGTGAGTGTTCCAATACCAAGATCCAAAGAGGTCCGTCTACTCAGAACTGTTCACAGGGCTACACAGTGAATAATAAGTGTCTCATTTTTTTCCTATGCAGCCCTTGTTCATGTGACTAACCTTCTCAGAGCGGTGAGCACGTCCTAAGACCCCAGATTTACTTGTCCCTGTAAGGCAGAAGTGTGTGGAGTAATAGGGAGTCTTGCAGAAATAGCAAGCAAGGCGTTGGCCAGAACAGGGCTGGCAGGAGGTGGTAGTGCTAAGCCATTAAGTGGTACTTTCTCTCCCTTTGTTATGACAAGGCTAAACTTTCTCAACGTGGTATTACACACACACACACACACACACACACACACACACACACACACACACACACACATACACATACACCAGCAGCAGCAGCAGTGTAATAAAGTAGCCTAAAGGACATTAGTGTGCCACTACATGCATTTGGGTCCCTTTTCTCTTTTCTCTCTAAGGGAGTCCTGGACCCTTGGCTGAAGACACCTGATTGGTTGGATGCAGGTGTTTGCTGTTTCTGGGTGGAGCCCAGGCTAAAGGTGCTAAGTGACACCGCTGGAAACAAGCAGAAATGGGTGAGCTGTTTGTTCCCTGTTGATTCTTCAGGGCTCCAGACTTACCTGCCAGGGAGGTTTCACTATGTGTGACTTTCAGCAAAATGCCAGACCCAGTGGAAGAAGCTTGCCTTGTAGACTTCACCAGCAACCAAGACTCCGATGATCTAGCTGGCTTTCTCTTGATCCTATCTCTGCCTCACACACGGCAGAAGACATCCTGTTCTCCACTGTGCCTGGTCACTGATGATAAAAACATCCTTTTCCCACAGGTTGGGACTAACACCACTGAGAGCTATGTTCCAACCTGTGTTTGAAACACCTGTGGGGCATTCCGTGCGAACCAGGCTGCAGCTCTCACAGACACTTCCAGAGTTTAACTGGGGAAATGTTCCTATCCATTGTAGAAAGCCCACTGACAAGACATCTTCCTCAGCTGGCCTTCTGGAGAGGAAGTAGCTAGCCTCCAGCTTGTGATACTTAAATTCAGACTTTTTGTCCTTTGAGAATGTGAATGTTCGTACTCAGATACAAGCGCTCAGGATGGTTCTGTGGAAAGAGACCAGCCACCAGAGAGTCTGAATCAGTGCTGGGACAGAGCTGTACATCTTAATTAAGCTCCTCTGGAGGCTGAATCCATTCCTTCGCTAAGCCACCCTTTGATTGTTACCAATCCACAGGGACATCTCCATCTACCTAGAAGATGAGGCCAAAACAGCACTAAGAATCTGAGCATGGTAGAATAAGTTTACAATCCCAGCATTCAGGAGGCTGAATCAGGAGGACTGTAGGTTTGAGGCCAGCCTGGGTATGTATCAAGGAGCCACCTGAGACATGTCCGGTATATCCCACACTTCAGAGTTGCTATGTTTACCTTTAAAATGGAGCCTGGGCCTCTCCGTCCATTCTACCCTAGGTCATAGTCAGCCCTCCCCCTGGACAAACTCAGCTCTTTGAGATGAAACTTTATCTTGAAACTTTAGGACCAAAAAATACCATATATGTTTTTCTTCCCTGGGAATAGTCTGGAAAGAAGATCCTGTTGTGTGGTCTAGAATCCTACCGCAGTGTCCTTAGCATCCATCAACAGCATCCTACTTCCTTTGGGCCCAGTATTTCACCCATAATATATTCCACAAAGACAGGCCTCTGATAGCACTCTCTGCATTCACTCTCTCTTCCTGGTAGACAAATCTGCTGGGTGAGTTCTTAATTATCATTTATATTCCAGGCCAGGGGAACACAAATGGCTATTGTACATTTAATGCCCAGAGGAAGACCAGATAAGTATGGAACCCACACCTCCTATTGGAAAACGTTGGGGAATGTTGGATAATATCATGTGTTGGCAAGAGTATGGGGAAAAACCCTATAGAATTATAACCCTGTATCTGAATTGTGAACGATTTGGATATATTATTTGGAGATGACCATGGAGCAACTGTTGCTGCTTCCTGACTTAGTATATGTGATCTCTGTCTTTCCCCATTGAGAATTCACAGCATCTTAGGGCAGAGGCAGTGTGTTTGCTGTAGTATTGTGAGAGAGAAGCCCAAAATTGACATAGGTATCCATCGATGAGAACAGGCACATAAATTAAGTACTCGGAGTGCTGGAACTACTGACTGTGTGCGGGGATTAGAGGAGAAGTTCTCCGTGTGCTCAGTTGGAAGCCCTCTGGGCCTAATGCAAGAAAGAAGTAGTGTTGAGATTTACAGTGATAGTCCATGGGTATGAAATGCACAGACCCATACAAAGGAACCACTGATATTCCTCAAAGTCCCTAATAGGCCAAAATGCCGAGGCTGTATCTGGCCCCACACCGACTTTGTGCAAATGTTATCATCCACCTTTACTGTGGATTGCTTTCTTGGATCCTAACTACAGCCTAAGAAAGACTTGAAGGAACACACCCACTTGTCAGGACCAAGGTGCTTAAAGACAGAGTTGAGACTCAGCTTTGACCTTGTCTAATCCTACAACCTTTGTTAGTACTGACAGTTCTGCCACCAATGTTCAAAGCTATTGGGTTTGGTTTCCAGTGGACCATGGTTCAATTCCTAGCACTTGCATGGTGACTTGCAACTATCTTTAACTCCAGTTCCAGGAGATCTGACACCCATTCTAGCTTCCGTGGGCATCAGGCATGCATGTGGCATACAGATGTACTTGCAATCAAACCCCTCCCCCCAAACACGTAAATTACAAATAAATCTCAAAAATCATTGGCCCTCAAGCCAGCTGACTGGCACTCAGAGATGAACCAGGTCAGCACTGGACACTCCAGCTCTGCAGAGACAACCCTTCATCAAGTCACATACATAAGTCCCATGGGTTGTGCCTTGACTGTGAGATGTCCCCAACAGGTTATGCCTTGACTGTGAGACGTCCCCAACAGGCTTCTGGTTTAAAGGTTCAGTTTCAAGGTGGTAGCATTATTTGGAAGGCTATGAGTTCTTGAGGGAGGTGGGGACTAGCTGGGAAAAGTGGGTTATTAGAGACAGGCCTTTGAAAATTGTAGCTGCCTTGGTTCCTATCTAGCGTTCCCTGATCCCTAGTTTGCCTTGATGGAGAACCCTTCCTCACATTCTCTAGCTTTGAGTTCTGTTATGCTGTCCCAGTATCATAATAAAATTCCTCCGTAACTCCAAGTCAAAATAAACCCTTCCTCCCTTAATCTGTCCCTGCCTGGGGGAGGGAGTTACTAAAGCATGAGTCAATTTTTTAATTATTTTATTTATTTACATTTCAAATGTTGTCCCCCTTCCTGGTCTCCCCTCTGTAAATGTCCCCACCCCATCCTCCTCCCCTTTACATCTAAGAGGAAGTTCACCCACCTACCTACCCACTCCAGCTTCACCCCTCAGGCATCCACCTTCACTGGGGTAACAGCCTCAACAGGACCAAGTGCCTTCCCTCCCACTGATGCCAGATAAGGTAGTCCTTTGCTACATATGCAGTGGGACCCATTTATGTGTACTCATTGGTTGGTGGTTTAGTCCCTGGGAGCTCTGAGGGTCCCATTAGTTGATACAGTTGTTCTTCCTATGGTGTTGCAATCCCCTTCAGCCCCTTCAGTCCTTCCCCTAACTCTTCCGTTGGGGTCCCCAGGCTCAGTCCAATGGTTGGCTATGAGTATCTGCATCTCTCTTAGTCAGGTGCTGTCAGAGCCTCTCAGAGGACAACCATACCAGGCTCTTGTCTGCAAGCACTTCTTAGCATCGGCAATAGTGTCAGGGTTTGGTGTCTGTGGATGGGGTGGATCCCAAGATGGGGCATCTCTGGATGGCCTTTTCTTTAGTCTCTGCTCTGCTCTTTGTCCCTGTGTTTCCTTTAGACAGGAACAATTCTGGGTTAAAGATTTTGAGATGGGTGGGTGGCGCCATCACTCAACTGGGTATCATGTCTATCAAAAACTCAGGTGACAGCAAATGCTGGTAAGGATGTAGAGAAAAAAACCTCTTCTATTGCTGGTGGAATTGCAAGCTGGTACAACTGCTTTGAAAATCAATCTGGCAGTGTCTCAGAAAATTGGAAATAGTTCTACCTGAAGACCCAGTTATACCACTACTGGGCATATACCCAAAAGATGCTCCAACATATAACAAGGACACGTGTAGCCTTATTTATAATAACCAGAAATCAGAAAAACAATCCAGAAGAATGTACAGAAAATGTGATACATTTACACAATGGAGTACTACTCAACTATTAAAAATGATGACTTAGTAAATGGATGGAATTAGAAAATAGCATCCTGAGTGAGGCAACCAAGTCCTAAAAGGACATATATGGTATGTATGCACTGATAAATGGATATTAACCCAAAGCTCAGAATACCCATGATACAACTCACAAACTATATCAAGCTTAGGCCCAAGTGTGGATACTTCAATCCCATTTAGAAAGGGGAGCAAAATAATCATGGGAGGGAGAGGGAGGGAGGGATTTGGGTGGGAGAGGGGAGGGGGAGGGAGAGGAGGAGGGGAAAGGTGGGGCAGGATCAGGTATGAGAAGAGACAGGAGGGAAGTCCAGAGGGTCAGGAGAATGAATAGAAGTAAGTAGTAGTTGGAGGTGGGGAACAGGGGTGGGTGGATGGGTGCAGGGTTTGACCACTAGAAAGTCCCAGACACCAGGGATGTGAGAGGCTCCCAGAACCCAGTGGGGATGACAGTAGCCAAAATGCCCAAAAATGGGGAGATAGAAGCTGAACAAGTCAGGTGTTTAATGCACCTTGTGAGTCCCAAATCTCCTATCCCTGCTCAGGAGGATCAGGTATTTGCATAAGACCTGCCCCTCCCCAAGGTTTCTCTGTGTCTCTGAACACTCAGGGAGCTAATGTTGGTCCACTGAGCGTAACAAAGGAAACTAAAATACCCATGCAGACTGTGAGGAGCCCTGAGAGGATTTTACCTCTTAGCATCTCAGCCCACTCCACCGGTCTCGAAGTTTCTGCTTCTGCGCTGTCCTGGGCGTACAAACTGAGAAAGAAAGAAGAGCAGGTAAATGCTATTTCTCTGTAAAAACACTTTAATCAGATTTTCCAAGGAGGAAAAAAAATAAAGTTATTAATAGTCAGCATCCCAGAAATGACAAGTGACGTCTGTTATTGAGGCGAAATGCTTCAGGCTTCTTGGGTGTGTTGGGGAAGGCGGCTGGTGGTGTGACGGGCATCCGTGAAGACAATTCAGTGTGCCAAGCTGGAGAAGCAGATTTCCCCTTTAGCATCAGTGCCCTGCTTAGACAGGAGGTACCTCATGGCCCCCTTAATCATACATCAAGCTGAGTGACACTTGAAATGGTAACAGTTCTCCCCACCCGAACAGCAGCTGTCTGTCTGCGTTTTGATGTTCATTCCTAATCAGATTGTCTTTGCTCATAGCAACCAGCAGCGAATGTATTGCACACCAGGAGTGGCACCAGGCCTGTTCTTAATCCAGGGGGGAAACGAATCCTTTGCTGTTGAAGAAATATATGTGAGAATCATATTGGAAAACAGATACTTTGTTTCTCAAATGGAAGCATTTCTTGATTCCCTCCAAAAACTTGCTTATATATGTCTTTTCCAGATAACCCTGAATTAAGGAAGGCAGATTTTTCTCTCCAGACAACCTGGGTTATTTTCATGCAACCCAACATACTTCCTCAGGGCACCACAGCTGATTGCGTTGCTTTGATAACAGCAACAAAGACACCAACATCTGGTCACACTGGAGTGCGTTTAACTATGTGGAGGGTTCGGGCAGGGACAGGCTTAGGGCATTTTCTCTTTCTTCAAGTACTCCTATAAAGGAGAGTCTTCCTAAATGTGGGAAGCATCTTGCAACTTCTCCCTAAATTCTGAAAGGATTTTAAGGGCCTTGAAAATGGGGGGTGACAGGTAGGAAGTCCTCCCTCCTTTGGAGGCCATGTCCCATTTAACAGTTCTTCTCTTGGAACTTGGTTCTCTCTGCTCCCAGTTCTGTTTTGCCATTGTTCCCCGATCTCCGAAGGTCAAATCTTCCCTAGGAAGCTATGCATTGTCACTGACTGTCTTTAGACTCAGAGTGATGGACTGCCAGAGGAAAACAGGGAGACGTTAGAGTCCCAGGACAGAAAAGGCGGGAAGGAAATGGAGGGAAACAGAATACACCAAGTGGTGGTAGTGGAGGGCAATAAATGGAGCAGAAAAGGAAAAATGAAAACAAACAAAGCATCAAGGTAGCTGGCTAGAAGGGTGAAAGGTAGTTATAAATATGGAGCAGCTGCCACTCAAAACGCATGGAGTAGCAGCAGCCGTGGCAGCGAGGAGCTGTTTGGAAGTGTACTCTTGAGCCCGTTCTGCACCCCTTGAGTGACGAGCCTTAGCCTTCAATCTCCTTCTTAAGGAGCCTCCAGATGAGGCTACAGGCAGGTGAGGTGCAGGCAGAAGTCTAGGAAGCAGGACACCATGCTGCTGGAGTGTTCAGTGAGAACCAGGACCTCACAGAGAGAGCTCAGGCTCTTCCTTTGCTTTCCCTCGAGAGCTAGTGACAAAGATGGCTGCCTTTCACTAGCCATGCGGCCGCTTATGGTTGCTCTGAATGGCCAGAGACATGGCTTCGCTTGCTGAAGCTCGCAGCGATATCGCGGTACAATATGTAATTAGAAAAGCAGGAATTTCAGAAGGGAAGTGCTAGAATCGTTGTCTTTCTTCCCCATTTATGTCCCCCATAGTTGGCTTTTTCTCTGCCAAACGTAGGTTGGTCTACTGGGACTAATGGGATGGCTTCCACCTTGGGCAGGACACGCAGATGCCCAAGTCAAGCATCTTAAAAGGCCTCCTTGGGGGCTGCTTTAATGACAAGCCACAAGAGCTCCAAGGCACAAGTGTGAGCTGTGAAGAGAGCTAGCAGTTGCTACGGTCTCAGCGCTTTCATAAACCTTCAAAGGAACAGTGTGATGTATGGGTTTAGCTGACCTGCTGTCTCAGTGACTCCTCTCAAATGCTGCTGGTTTCAATGCTGTGACCAACTTCAGGACAAGAAGCAACTTACAGGAGGTAGGGCTTATTTTGGCTTTACAGTTTCAAGGATAGACAGAGCCCATCACAGTGGAGATGTCAGGTATAGGGTCACAGTATCTCCCAACCAACAAGGGGAGGACAGATAGAAAGTGGTGGTGGCTTATCAGACCTTAAAGCCTAACCTGGATGGCCCACCTTACTCCAAGTTCCAAAACAGGCCACCAGCTGGGGCCTGAGTGTTCGAACACATGATCCTAGATGGTTGGTGGACGTTTTATATTCATATCTCAACAACCATTTTACAAGCAAGAAACTGTAGATTTAGGCCAGGGAAGCTGGCCAAAGTCATAATGACAGTAGGTGACAAACTGGGGTCGGAACCAAGTAAACCACCTCTTTGCTAGCACCCTTTCCACTACATCCATCAGCTTGTCATTTAAGAGAAAAGTGAGAAGAAAGAAAAGAAAGAAAGAAAAAAAAAAAAGAAGAAAGAAAGAAAGAAAGAAAGAAAGAAGGAAGGAAGGAAGGAAGGAGGAAGGAAGGAAGGAAGAAAAAGAAAGGAAGAAAGAAAGGAAGAAAGAAAGAAAGAAAGAAAGAAAGGAAGAAAGAAAGAAAGGAAGAAAGAAAGAAAGAAAACAAAGAAACAAAGAGGAAGGACTAAGCCTTACATATATTCAGGTTGTTATTCTGATAGCAAGAGAAGCATGTGTTAACAAACTATCCTCTTCATTAATAGATTATTAAACAAGGTTAATAATCTTGCCCCGGGATCTAGAGTTCTGGCTCAGATATAGAGGTTTGCTGTGCATGTGCAAGAAATAGAAATCCTGTGTCCCATCCCAGCAGAACCATCAGAGCCTATGGGTAAACAATGCCAAGTCAGGCTGAAAGAGGAGTCATTTGGTTGTACTTAACTGACACCAAACACATGGACGGAGCCATGAGACCCACTAGCTGCTCAACGGGGACACTGGCCAAGCACGAGCCCACTGTAGACAGGGGCAGAGCACATGGAGTATGGGGCAGGACACGATGTCACTAAACTGTTCAAGCTGAACTCTTGTGTTGTAGTCATGTTCAAGTGTATCAGACATGGTGACTTGGTGACATCTCTGAATTAACTTTGTGTAGGAGCCAATGGGGTAGAAGAGGGGCAAATTAAAGATTTCTGCTCTGTTCTGGGTTTTGAGTGCCAGGGCAGGGCCTCGGAACCTGTGCAGAGCAGAGAACCTGATTTAAGAGACCATAAGAGTACCAACTCCACTCTCTCATGGGACTCAATCCAAAGCAATGCCTGGATGTCACGGGTTTAAATCCTGTGTTCTTTCCTGTCTGGAACCAGGCAGGGCTGGGTTTGTTTCTATATGCCTTGCATTTCTTGGGCAACTCGGAAAAAGTGCTTCTGTACCTCCAGTTTCTGCATCCGGAACTTGGGGATAAAGATTATAAATGCTCTCTCTCGGGAAAGTTAAAGATAAGAGAAACCATTAGCACTGAATAAGGCATAAAACACAAGATCCCCGATAGGTGGCTTTTCTTATAATGTCACCATTTCTAAGAGTCACCATTTAGGGTCTAAGAGAGGACTCAGTGTTTAAGGGCTCTGACCACTCTTCCAGAGGAGCCAACCTCAGCTCCCAGACCTCACATGGCAACTCACAACCATCTGTAACTCCAGTTCCAGGAGACATGACACTCTTTTCTGACCTCCACAAGCATTCGTGCAGGCAAAGCATCCATACACATTCATTCATTAAATAAATAAATAAATAAATAAATAAATAAATAAATAATAAGCAAGCAGACAAACAAATAAATCATTTTAAGAGTCAATGTTCCCCCATAAAATTAGAAAAATCTATACCCAACAGGATTTCAACACTCACAATAGATGATTCTGTCAAGAGATTTTTTTTTATTGGTTATTTTATTTATTCTGCCAGAGCCTGACCAATACAGATGCAGATGCTCACAGCCAACCATCAGACTGAGCACAGGGACCCCAGTGGAGGAATTAGGGGAAGGACTGAAGGACCTGAAGAGGTTTGCAACCCCACAGGAAGAACAACATCAACCAAACAGAATCCCCCAGAGCTCCCAGGGACTAAACCACCAACCAAAAAGTACACATGGAGGGACCCATGGCTCCAGCAGAGGACTGCCCTATCTGGCATCAATGGGAGGGGAGGCCCTTGGTCCTGTGGAGGCTCAATACCTCAGCATAGAGGAATGCTAGGGCAGTGAGGTGGGAGTGGGTGGATAGGTGGATGGGTGGGGGAGAATCTTCATAGAAGCAGGGGGAGGGGGAATGAAATAGGGAGGTTGTGGAGGGGAAACCAAGAAGGGGGATAACATTTGAAATGTAAATAAATAAAAGAATTCTGTTTCTTTGTTTTAAAGAAAGCAGCAAGAATGGGAGGCCCTCTTCAAAGTGTGATTTTTTTTTTCAGTATCTATGAAGGTGATCCAGTCAAAGGCTAAATTAATGCCATGCCCCTGTAATGCCTGTAATGTGTCTTCCCAAATCAGCCACGCTCAGAGCACCTAGGTCGGTATTCAAACATAAAAGTAACTTCGATTTGGCTATAGTAATTGTATAGTATAGTGAGCCTCTGTCTGCTAACCTAAGCCTAGTCCCGGAAGCTCCTAGCTTCTGTACACTCTTATCTAGGCCTAGAATGTTCTCAGCCTCCAAGACTGACTTCTGCATAAGCTCACCCTTTCTAGCTCGTTATGAACTCTGATTGGCTGGTTCAGCTCAGGCGGCTCACGATCCTCTCCAAGCTGACTGATTCCATCTTGCTTCTCTCTTGAACCCTGACTTTTTGCTTTCCCTGGCCTCAAACTAACTCTGGCAATCTGTTCTAACCTTCTGTCTCCTTCTCTTTCTCTGGCTCATTCTGTCTTTTCCTATGTCTGGCTTGTTCTTTCTCTACAACCTGTCTCTGTAAAATTCTCTCTCCGTAAAACTTCCTCCTTTCTTTGTCTCCCCTGTTCTCTTTCTCTTTTCTGTGGCACTCTCTTAGGAAACCCCCTTTCCTGTCTGTTCTCCTGAGAGTTGGGTGTGTCTTATCTCTGATTCCTTTGACACTTGGTCTGCCGCTCAATTAGACATCACTTTCAAACCTGGTTGCTTCCTTCTACAAACTGGCTTTATCTTTACTGTTTGGGATTAAACAAGGGTCCTAAGGGTGTGTCTGTATTACAGGTGTGTGGTAAGGGCTAAGCTGCATCACAACTAGAAATGGGTTTGTTTGTTTTCTTTTCTTTTCTTTCAGTAAATAACACAATTTCAGGGTTCAAAATGTGATCAAATATCCTGCAAAATCCAAAGGGAGAGGAAATACAGATTCCAACATTCTAACTGGACACCTTTGTTGAGGAGCTCAGTTATTTAAACCAGTGTGTGTGTGTGTGTGTGTGTGTGTGTGTGTGTGTGTGTGTGTGTGTGAGAGAGAGAGAGAGAGAGAGAGAGAGAGTGAGTGTGTGTGTGTGTGTCCCCTGATGTGTGTGGGTGCCCACAGGACAAGAAGAAGGTGTCAGGTCCCCTGGAACTGGATTTACAGGCAGTTGTGAGCTGACTGGCGTGGGTACTGGGAACAAAGCTGGGGTCTTCTGGAAGAGCAGTAAGCACTCTCCATCTCTGAGCCATCTCTCCAGCCTTACCTTTTTAAGACACCTTCTCTGTGGTTCTCTTACACATTGAAGTCTGGTAGATACTAATTTGACTCTGAGTCTCTACAAAGTCCCATGTGTGTGTGATGATTCAGGAGAGTGAACAAAGAGGGCTTTCAATTTCCATCTGTGTTCTTTTCATTCCTCATGTTTGTACATTTGATTTTATCTACTTTATAATGTTCATAATATGTTGACGAAAAAATAGGAATGTATCATTCATAAAAGTGTACATAGATATACTATCTATTTCTTTATACCTTTGCTACCCATACATATGTTTTGGCACAAATAAGAAACTACTAATCTACGACTCCGAATTCTTGGCATGGGTACCCCTGTCTGTCTCGGATATGTTTCTTCTCAGTTGTTACCACTGTGGTTCAGTTTTAAGTGCTATTAATTTTTCTCTCTTCCGCTAGCTATCTAACTTGAGAATGAAGCGTTCGTTCAGATTGTTTTGGAAAATAACAGTGGATCTCTCAAGGGGTGAATGGCAAAGTCCAAGCTTTCTCTGTCGTTGGCCAGAAGGACTACATTCTAAAGGTGCCAAGAGCAGGGAGCTAGGCAAAAGGCTGCTGTTGATTTCATTTTTAAAGGCTGTGTTCTTGTTCAGACGGGGAATCGAATGCTCTCTGTCTAAAGATGGGCTACATCACCAGAGGTCTGTACACCCACTATGGTCTCCGTTCTGCCTTGATTTTTACATTTAAGCAAGTTAATAAAGTCGTCAATTCCTTTACTGGACAAATGTTTATGGAGTGCCTAGTGGATGTTATTGTTCTTGGCACAGTGTCTCAGCAGTGAGTGAAGCAGGCGAGGTCTCCAGCACTCATGACCTTACTTCCACACATGGAAGCCAAGGAGTAAAACAAGCTAATAAATACACAGGGTTGGTTCAATTGAAAGGGACTGAAACCAGGCAAGACCAGCAGGGGATGGCTCAAGCAGTGGTCTTCTGAGTGGCTTCTCAGATGGAGTATCAAATTTTTAATAACCATACATTCTGTTCTGAAAGTCACTAAAAGATACACTCGACAGAAGGTGGGGGAGGGTAGGCAAGGCTGCTCAAAAGGTTGAAACACTGCCATTGCTGACATTCTGAATTTAATTTCTAGGACTTACATGAAGGAAGGAGAGGAAGAATTTTCACAGTAGGTAGATAGATGATAATAGATAAATGATAGATAGATAGATAGATAGATAGATAGATAGATAGATAGATAGATAGATAGATAGAATGAAGTTTGGAAAACAGGCACTCAAAATGAAAGATTGGAATCATAGATCATATGAAACCCAAGAAGAAGGAAGACCAAAATATGGATGCTTCATTCCTTCTTAGAAGGGAGAACCAAATACTCACGAGAGGAAATACAGGGACAAAGAGTGGAGCAGGGACTGAAGAAAAGGTCATCCAGAGACTGCCCCACCTGGGGATCCATCCCATATGCAGCCACCAAACCCAGTCACTATTGCTGATGCCAAGAAGTGCTTGCTGACAGGAGCCAGATATGGGTGTCTCCTGAGAGGCTCTGCCAGAGCCCTACTGATACAGATGAGGATGGTTGCAGCTAACCATTGGACTGAACAAGGGGACCCCAATGGAGGACTTAGAGAAAAGACTGAAGGAGCTGAAGGGTTTTTGTAAACCCATAGGAAGAACAATAATATCAACCAAAGCTCCCAGGGACTAAACTACCAACCAAAGAGACATATGGAGGGGCCCATGGATCCAGCCACATATGTAGCAGAGGATGGCATTGTCCAGCATCAATAAGAGGAAAAGCCCTGGGTCCTGTGAAGGCTAGTTTCCCAATGTAGGGTAATGCCAGGGCATTGAGGTTGGAGTGGGTGAGTGAAGGTGGTAGCATCCTCATAGAAGCAGGGGGAGGGGAGGGTTGAAAGGGCATAACATTTGAAATGTAAATACATAAAATATACAAGAAAAATAAAATTAAAAAAAGGAGAGAGATTGGGCCACCAAGGTCGGTAATAAGGTGATCCCTACACCATCTAGACCAGGCCTAGTAGTGACACTTCTATATTGAAGCAGGTTGGAAGATGGTAACATTTTGAAAAAGGTAGCTGTGACGGTTAGCTTTAATCATCAACTTTATATAACCTAGAATTACCTAGGAAGAGAATCTTATTGAGGGATTGTCTAGATCAGGTTTGCCTGTGGGAGATTGTCCTGATTATATTAGCCTAGGTGGGATTTGTCCACTGTGGGTAGCACCATTCCCTAGGCAAGAAGAGTAGAGCAGCAGGTATGCATACATTCGTCGCTCTCTGCTCTGGACCATGAGTGAGATGTGACTAACCATTTGAAGTTCCAACTTTAATTGCCCTCCTATGGTGGACTATAATGTACAACTGTAAATTGAAAAAGGCCCTTTCTTCCCTAAAGCTGATTTTTTTTTATTAGCTTATTTTATCATAGCAATAGAAATGAAACTAGGACAGTGGCACTAATAACATACCCAAGTTTGAAAGCATTTACCCAAACAGCAGAGAGAATTAGGGGGACAAATCATTATGCCAAGAATTTTGTAAACAGGACTAACAGTCAAAAGCAGCAACGAAAAACACTAAAGTGTTTGGCTTCCAAAGGACCCTGTAAATGAAAAGCTGTCACAATAGCATTTATACATGTCTTGGCAATGAGTCTAGTTTACACAATCATTATATACAAATGTCAAATCGCTATCAAAGTACAACTACAAAATCAACATGTTGAGAGGCTAGGACCCCGGTTGGAGGAGGCTCTATGAATAGATGTTTCATTCTCCTTTTAGAAAGCTAGAAGAGAGTAGAGTATTACAGGAGAATATGCAGTGCTTAAGACTAGACTGTTGACATGAACTACCCTGGGACCAAGACACTCATAGTCTGAATTACAGTCACTAAAGCAACCGTGAATGGCTGGGATGCTGAATCACTATTCTATTTTAGTACCCATATACGTTTATGTGATTACTACTTTCTGATGGGGAAATCTATATCTATATCTATATGTACATACATACACACAACACACACACACAACACACACACACACACACACAAACAGTGGTTTACAAAAATGAATGAAGTTATGCTATGACCAGTAAGAAGCTTGAAGACACAACCCATTGATAAATATTATATAGGCCTCATTGCTCATTGAGCATCTCACTGTCCCTCTGCTTGCGACATGCAAAGCCAGTTTAGTCTCTATTCTCAAATACCTTTGAGGTGGTCCAGGCTTAATACTCTCTCCAGACTCTTCCACCAGAGAGCAGAACTGCATGGGGAGGCTCCATTCTCACTAAGAGAAAGCTCAAGAACCCATCCTGACTGGAGAAACAAATGTTCCGATTGCAGAGGTCTTTGTGTAGTGCAAGCAGCAACATTAGCCAGATCCACCTTTTAACTACATGGGCTGGACATGCAAATATCCGTGGACGCTGTTAGTAAAGCGGTGGACTTTTACTTAAGTGCATACTATAAAGGGCTGGCTTGTAATTGCTGATCAGGGCTTCGCTGTTATTTATTCCCTGTCCTCGCCTGCTCTGGCTTTGCCCTCAGTAATAAAATCCTACTTAGTACTTACTTTTTCCAGAAAAAAATATCATCTTTCACCATGGTAGGGATGGAGAAAATAAGAATGGAAAGGAACATCCTTCCTTTCTTCCTTCCCACTTTCCTCCTCTTAAGAGACTAACTTTCTCCTCTCCCCCCAAAATATTTAATCATAATTATATTAAGAAACATTTATAAAAAGTTAAGTAATAAAATTAAATAGGTTGGAGAAAAACAGAGAAGCAGACAGCAAGGATTAAGTGTAGTAATATAAAGAATAGATTATATTTAATGAAAATTTCCTTAGTGTTCAACATTTTTATTATACTTAATAGTTCTGGGCTTCATTTTTGTCTTTAGTAATTGTGTGTCCATAATGAATGGCCATTCTTATTCCCCCATTGAGCCCTGGCAGAAATTAATAAACCTAATTCTGTAGGTTTAAGTTTAATTTTGTTGAAATATATAAAGTAGTTACATATTCACTTAGCAGTGAGCCAAGATGAAGTGGCCTTGGGCTTCTTGGGAACTTTCTAGTGTGTGTCTTGCTTTCTAGATCTCCCTTCCTTCTTACACTTCCTTCTCTTTGTGGTCCTAGTGGGGAGTCTTGTCTGTGGTGTTGCTAGAGGATACACACGGGCATGACCACAGAGGTGGAACAGTGACTGGGGTGAATGAAACATCCCATTATATGTGGTAAAGCCATCCTCTGAGAATGGCTGTTATTGATTGCCAAACACTGCCTCGCTGGGTCACAGTCTGATCAAGAAAGTACGTGGTGAAAGGATGGAAGAAAGGAACTGTACAAGACAGAAGATATCCAGCAATAAATCATCTCTCTATCCTGGTCTCCAGGGACCAGAGGCCAGTGTCTGTGGACACTCAGATTTGAACAATCAGGAGAGATACAAACTCGTCACCTTGGCTTGGGAGCACCTCTGACTGCTTAGCCCATTTGGAGCAGCCATGAATATCTCTTTTGAAGAAAGTCAGCCACACCCAGCTTCTGTTCCCTCCTTCCATTCCTCTGCCCTCTCTTCTCTCCCTCTCTCCAGCTCCCCTTCCTCATGTGCACACATCCATTCAATAAATAATGGGCTCTATCACATGTTCCCTGGATAGTACGAAGACAGCCTTCTTCATTATGATGCTTAACGCTTTTTTGGAGGAAAAGATAACTCGTAAGTCAAATAGTAGTATGGTTTCAAGAGTCGTGTGGGGGGAAGACACATAGAAAAAGGATTCAGATGGATAAATAGATCACTAAATCTTTCCCAAAGACACTGCAACCTAGCCGGGGTTTAACGGCCGCAGGACACATCTGAAGGCAGAGAAGAGAGGAAGCAAGGAGTGCTTCTGTAAGGATACCTTCTGATCTACACAGCACAAAGCTCTGTAGTTAATAACAACTCATTCAAAAGACCTAGCAGAGAAGAATGTGACTATTCTTTGCATAAATAAATGCTGTGGGTGTGTCCGAATTGATGAGTCCATCATCATTCTGACCTGATCACAGCATACATACCATGCCCACATATCTGAGTTTCACTTTGTGCCCCAGAAATTGGTACAGTGATTAAATGTCAATCAATGAGAACAATGGTTGTGTTTAAAAAGATATCCAGGACTCATATGATCTTGAGTTTCATCACAGTAACCACAAAACAAGTACAGATAATGAAGGGACACCATCAAAACTCCTAAGAGACTTGTCCAGAGCGGCCAGCATGAGCCCTCCTGCCCTTACCCTTTCCATCACCCTTTCTACCTTCCAACCATTATCAGAGGTGTCATTTTACTTGGGTTTGATTTGGCCAGTCAGGGCCTTGCTATATAGCCTAAACTGACTTATAAGTCTGAACTTTAGATCTTCCTGCCCCAGTCCCCTTGTGATAGGAATAAAGGCATAAACCACCATGCCCAGCTTCTCTCTGTCAATGGCAATTACTTGCAGCGAATTGGTTGTACTTAAGCAATCGTCCCCATGCTCTCTTACTGGGGGAGCCCTCTACTCTATGAAACTAGCTTCATTTCTACAAACACACACAGTACTTCTGACCACAGGTAGGGGGTTAGCTGCCAGTGCAGCTGGGTCTCTCCGTCACAAAGCCTCTGTGGTCTGCACTGATCTGCCTCTGCCCCTAAAGAACTTGTAGAGAATGGCGTGAGTGTGAGGAGTGGGACAGTGGCACCCTCAAGGAAGGAAACAGAATCGAGACAGAAGGTGTGGGGACACAAGCATCTGCTCCCTTTGGGTACAGGAGATTGAAGCTGCCTTTACGTATTGAAGGTTTCAGGTTGGAGTACACAGTTGGCTTCCAGGTGAGATGTGATGCTGATAAGTACTGGAGATTATCTGGCAAGGATCCCATGCCCCAGCTCTGCTCCTTTCTTTCTGAACTCTGACCTCTCAGCTGGAACCTTGATCCTGGCAAGCTACATGGTTCCTTGTAATAGCAGCCTGGGTCTTTTATTTTGCTCCTTCACATCGGCATCAAAACAAGCAAAAACAAACAAACAAACAAAAACCATATAAACAAAAATCCTCATAGTTGCAGAGACCAACTTCATCCAAGTGACATGGAGGCCAAGTCTAGTAGTAATAAGGGACTGAATTTGGCATCTACCCTTGACCAAGAGGTTTTGTCCACCCCTCCCAGATGTTCAGGAAGAAAGTTCTAGGGAATAGTTATTTGTGGGCTTCGGGATGGATAGTGACCCTTATATGCCTGATGGGTAGCCTGTGGGTATTTCTCCTGTTTATCCAAGATGGTGAAACCAGAGGGTTTAAAACAAGACGCTCTTCCTAAAAACCACTGTGTGTGAGAGATAAGAGTTGTAAAAATTAAGACAACGAAGCTGAATCTCTAACTCCCCAAGATCCATCAATCCATCTGTCTATTCATCTGTGTGTCCAGCCAGTCAGTCTTCTATCAACCTTCAGTCTATTGATATCTCAATCTGGCTATTCACCCATCCATCCACCCATTTATCTGTCCATCCATCCATCCATCCATTCATCCATCCATCCCATTCCATGAATCCATCCATGGATATCTACTGAGCTTATATTACTAGCTGGGATTTCACAATGAGCCCAATAGACACAATTTCTGCCTCTCCACATTCTTGGTTGTGGATGACCACTTGAGTAATTAAGAAGCTGATAGCACCACAGGAATGAGATAAGAGGATTTCAAGGGGTGGGAGAGAGAGGGGAGGGGACAGAGACAGACAGAGAACAGCCAACAGACTCAGTCTTGGACTCATTGGTCATAGTTTCTCCTTCTACTTCCCCTTTCTCGCCAAGAAGAATTAACCTTGTAAAAGAATCATGTCACTGGGCAGGTTGGCAGAGAGGATAGAAGACTCCAATATTTACTGAGCACAGATTGTATACCAAATATTGGTCGTAGTGCCTGCCACTTAACAGATATCCCTTCAATTAAGGTTCACAGAAATTGGAGAACACAGAGGCCCAGTGTGGCTAAGTTGCTCATCCAAGGGCTCATTTAAAAGATAAGGAAGGACACTTCATAATCATCAAAGGAAAAATCCACCAAGATGAACTCTCAATCCTAAATATCTATGCTCCAAATACAAGGGCACCTACATACATAAAAGAAACCTTACTAAAGCTCAAAGCACACACTGCACCTCACACAATAATAGTAGGAGATTTCAACACCCCACTCTCATCAATGGACAGATCATGGAAACAGAAATTAAACAGAGATGTAGACAGACTAAGAGAAGTCATGAGCCAAATGGACTTAACAGATATTTATAGAACATTCTATTCTAAAACAAAACGATATACCTTCTTCTCACCACCTCATGGTACTTTCTCCAAAATTGACCATATAATCAGTCATAAAACAGGCCTCGGGATTGGGGATTTAGCTCAGTGGTAGAGCGCTTGCCTAGGAAGCTTAAGGCCCTGGGTTCGGTCCCCAGCTCAAAAAAAAAAAGAACCAAAAAAAAAAAAAAAAAACAGGCCTCAACAGATACAGAAAGATAGAAATAATCCCATGAGTCCTATCAGACCACCACGGACTAAATCTGGTCTTCAATAACAATAAGGAAAGAACGCCCACATATACATGGAAGTTGAACAATGCTCTACTCAATGATAACCTGGTCAAGGAAGAAATAAAGAAAGAAATTAAAGACTTCTTAGAATTTAATGAAAATGAAGGTACAACATACCCAAACTTATAGGACACAATGAAAGCTGTGCTAAGAGGAAAACTCATAGCACTGAGTGCCTGCAGAAAGAAACAGGAAAGAGCATATGTCAGCAGCTTGACAGCACACCTAAAAGCTCTAGAACAAAAAGAAGCAAATACACCCAGGAGGAGAAGAAGGCAGGAAATAATCAACTCAGAGCTGAAATCAACCAAGTAGAAACAAAAAGTACTATACAAAGAATCAACAGAACCCAAAGCTGGTTCTTTGAGAAAATCAACAAGATAGATAAACCCTTAGCCAGACTAATGAGAGGACACAGAGAGTGTGTCCAAATTAACAAAATCAGAAATGAAAAGGGAGACATAACAACAGAACCAGAGGAAATTAAAAAACTGATCAGATCCTACTACAAGAGCCTGTATTCAACAAAACTTGAAAATCTGCAGGAAATGGACAATTTCCTAGACAGATACCAGGTACTGAGGTTAAATCAGGAACAGATAAACCATTTAAACAACCCCATAACTCCTAAAGAAATAGAAGTAGTTATTAAAGGTCTCCCAACCAAAAAGAGCCCAGGTCCAGATGGGTTCAGTGCAGAATTCTATCAGACCTTTATAGAAGACCTCACACCAATACTATCCAAACTATTCCACAAAATTGAAACAGATGGAGCACTACCGAATTCCTTCTATGAAGCCACGATTACTCTTATACCTAAACCACACAAAGACCCAACAAAGAAAGAGAACTTCAGACCAATTTCCCTTATGAATATCGACGCAAAAATACTCAGTACAATTCTTGCAAACCGAATCCAAGAGCACATCAAAACAACCATCCATCATGATCAAGTAGGCTTCGTCCCAGGCATGCAGGGATGGTTTAATATATGGAAAACCATCAACGTGATCCATTATATAAACAAACTGAAAGAACAAAACCACATGATCATTTCATTAGATGCTGAGAAAGCATTTGACAAAATTCAACACCCCTTCACGATAAAAGTCCTGGAAAGAACAGGAATTCAAGGCCCATACCTAAACATAGTAAAAGCCATATACAGCAAACCATTAGCTAACAGTAAACTAAATGGAGAGAAACTTGAAGCAATCCCACTAAAATCAGGGACTAAGACAAGGCTGCCCACTCTCTCCCTACTTATTCAATATAGTTCTCAAATCCCTAGCCAGAGCAATCAGTCAACAAAAGGAGATCAAAGGGATACAGATTGGAAAGGAAGAAGTCAAAATATCACTATTTGCAGATGATATGATAGTATATTTAAGTGATCCCAAAAATTCCACCAGAGAACTACTAAAGCTGATAAACAACTTCAGCAAAGTGGCTGGGTATAAAATTAACTCAAATAAATCAGTAGCCTTCCTCTACACAAAGGAGAAACAAGCCGAGAAAGAAATTAGGGAAACGACACCCTTCATAATAGTCCCAAATAATATAAAATACCTCGGTGTGACTTTAACCAAGCAAGTGAAAGATCTGTGTGATAAGAACTTCAAGCCTCTGAAGAAAGAAATTGAAGAAGATCTTAGAAGATGGAAAGATCTCCCATGCTAGTGGATTGCAGGATTGATGTAGTAAAAATGGCCATTTTACCAAAAGCCATCTACAGATTCAATGCAATCCCCATCAAAATTCCAATCCAATTCTTCATAGAGTTAACAATTTTCAAATTCATCTCGAATAACAAAAAACCCAGGATAACTAAAACTATCCTCAACAATAAAAGGACTTCCGGGGGGAATCACTATGCCTGATCTCAAGCAGTATTACAGAGCAGTAGTGATAAAAACTGTATGGTATTGGTATAGAGACAGACAGATAGACCAATGGAACAGTATTGAAGACCCAGAAATGAACCCACACACCTATGGTCACTTGATTTTTGACAAAGGAGCCAAAACCATCCAATGGAAAAAAGATAGCATTTTCAGCAAATGGTGCTGGTTCAACTGGAGGTCAACATGTAGAAGAATGCAGATCAATCCATGCTTATCACCCTGTACAAAGCTTAAGTCCAAGTGGACCAAGGACCTCCACATCAAACCCGATACACTCAAACTAATGGAAGAAAAAGTGGGGAAGCATCTCAAACACATGGGCACTGGAGAAAATTTCCTGAACAAAACACCAATGGCTTATGCTCTAAGATCAAGAATTGACAAAATGGGATCTCATAAAACTGCAAAGCTTCTGTAAGGCAAAGGACACTGCTGTTAGGACAAAATGGCAACCAACAGATTGGGAAAAGATCTTTACCAAATCCTACAACTGATAGAGGCCTTATATCCAAAATATACAAAGAACTCATGAATTAGACTGCAGGGAGACAAATAACCCTATTAAAAATGGGGTTCAGAGCTAAACAAAGAATTCACAGCTGAGGAATGCCGAATGGCTGAGAAGCACCTAAAGAAATGTTCAACATCTTTAGTCATAAGGGAAATGCAAATCAAAACAACCCTGAGATTCCACCTCACACTAGTCAGAATGGCTAAGATCAAAAACTCAGGCAACAGCAGATGCTGGTGAGGATGTGGAGAAAGAGGAACACTCCTCCACTATTGGTGGAATTGCGGACTGGTACAACCATTCTGGAAATCAGTCTGGAGGTTCCTCAGAAAATTGGACATTGTACTACCTGAGGACCCAGCTATACCTCTCTTGGGCATATACCTAAAATATGCTCC